>NW_026727952.1:0-29639 GCF_029784015.1 Lycium ferocissimum | reverse complement strand
AAATTTTTTCAAATTAAAATTTAAAGGCTTTTAAATTGCAAATCCCCCAAAAATTATTTCGGATTGTTGAAAAAATCCCCAACTCCACCAAAATATTAAAATTTTCAAAATTAATAATTGAAACTATAATAGACTTTATAATATTTAATTGAGAAATTTAAAGTGGCTAATTGTTGCAAAGTAACTATAATTGAGAGATTGAGAAAGTTAATTGAAACAGCAGATTAAAATGAAAATGGAGAGAGGGTTTATATAGGAGTGGGGGATGGGTTAAAGTGTTAAAAAAAAAGTTTAGGGGGTTGGGGGGGGGGCCAAAATGGGGTTTAGAATAACTTTGTGGCCAGCGGGTTTGCAAATGGGCCAGATTGGCAGTCAGCCCTGGCCAACCAACCTCTTTTTTTTTTTTTTTTTAATTCGGCCAAGTTACTTAGGTTTAATGGGATTCGATGTAAAAATTAATAGAGCCGGTATATATTAAGCAGTTGATCCAGACGATAGCCGATTCGGTTTTATCTCGACCAAGTTAACCCTGAACTACGGTTTACGGGCTTAGATAACATTGAAAAGATCTAACCAAATCGATTTTTAAAGTTGACATATATTAAGTTATGATCTAGTATTGCAAAAAAAGAGGGATTACATCATGCGCAGCATATATGTATGTTGCCAAGGTTCTAGATTTTCTCTTGAAAAGACTGTCGAGACATTTTCGTAGTTCTTGTTTGAGATGTGCTGTTCAATATTACCACTATAGAAGGACCTTTTTTTGTTTTTGTTTTGTTTAAAATGATCGACTCTAATGTATATATCCCACCTAATTAACCAGATTAATGCGAGAGACCACGGATATTTTACATACAAATTAATTCATCTACCACTATAATTCTTCTTATAAATTGACTAATGACCCCTTTAGTACAATTATACAAAAAAAAAAAAAATTGATTATGTATAAAATGCATATTTATAGAATATTATAATTAATATATGAAAATATACACTTGTTGATTATTCTTTTGATGGGCAGTTACACAGTGTAAGAATACCCTTTTTTAGGTTCAATAAATTCAAGCATTAAAAGAGTTGTAATAAATATAGTTGTGAAACTCAGCTTGATTTTCTCCAATTTGAACTCTGCACTATTTTTGCTGGTCTTACGTCAATTTATACAATTCTGAAACTAAATACTGTTAGTGAAATATATTACAATAACATAGTGTTTACAATTTCTATAATGTTGACTTAATAGAAACCAAAATTTTAAAATTAAAAGAATAACGTCTAACCTAATATCAACAATCTCAACACAAAACTATTAATTTATTACTATATTGTAACTGAAAGAAATTTTAAAACAAACTAACTAAAAACAATTAATGACTTTATATCTCAAAAAGTCTATATTTTGCCAAATCCCCATAAGACGGCTTAATTAAGAAAAATACGCATGTTCCACTAAACTGTAAAACCTCTGATGCATGTTTCAATTGATGTAGATGTATAATTAAAGGATGAGATGTAATTGTTTAGTGATTAACTTATCCTACGTGATTGATCTTGTGAACTATACGAAACTTTTTCAAATTATGGCCAAAGTGTCTTTAATAGAATCTTTATCGCATTATAAGTACGCTCAATTGGAATATATAATAATTCTATTATCTAAATAAAATTTACTGAGTAATTTAAGGGATTATGATGTGTTCAGCCCAACAAAAAGTAACAGTACATCCACCATGACCAAATCAAAATATGCATGCAAACGAACTATATACCTGCCTTTCATTACTCCTTTTGTGTATGAGACTTTTTCAACTCTCAAAGATCTATATGTATTTATAGATTAGAGCAAGCTTAACTAAAGCCAAATCAGATTAAGAAGACTTAGACTTATTTCATAAAATTCAAGAAAGATTAGGGCTTTGTGAGTAGCACAAGAATCATGGAGGAAGAGCCCATTTCAAGGTAAGCTTCATCTCTGCCTCCAAAAAAAATTAGTTTTTGTTTTCTTTAAAGGTCCCAAAAGAAGATAAAACATTACGTAATAATCTTCTCCAGTTTGTCTCGAGAAATGCTTGTTAGAATACCAGTTCTCCATTTTCATTCGTTTATTTATTTGTTTTGTTTCTGAAGGGTATCTTGACTCTAGTTAAACCTATTGATTGTGTGTGTATTTTTCTGGATAAGTTTCGCTAGCTTTTGCTCTTAACAAGTGCTTTATTGCTACCTTGATGACTTTCGCCCAAAGTTTTCTGCTAATGTTGGTGTTATAGATTTAACACCAACAATCTTCAATAAGGTCCAATATTTTGATGTGCTTAGTGAGGTGTACAAATTTGCTTGGATATAGTGGCCAATCTAGGTGTACAAATTAAGCTTAGGGGTGTGTGAAGCTACGTAAACTTGAGTGCAAAGCTTGGCGCAGTTGGATAATAGTAGTCATTATTCTTGGACTAGTTGTTGTGATCAATTTTCTTATTATTGTAATCTTTCTTGTTTTATCTTTAATGCAATCCAGTGTGAAATATTTGGTCTCTAATGCAAGCTTACATGCTCCTGTGGTAGGGTTTTTTTTGCAGCCTCTCCATAAATCTAAATCAGCTACATTTCTTCATTGCTCTGAAGAAAAAGAAGAAGGAATGGATGGAGCAGTATTGGACGCTTCCCTTAGTTTCCTCGACATGCCTTGGAAGCCTATCGTTGGCTCTTCAAACGGCTTACTTCTCTGTAGCCCTGACTTTTTCATGGAAAATTCACATTATGTTGTATGCGACCCTGTTACAAGAGAATTCAATGTCATCCCAAAACCCCACAAGGTTTACAAAAATGTGTCGCTTACATTCATTTGCAAAAGGAATGATGATCGTGCATTGCTTGATAAGATCAACTATGAAATACTTCGAGTTGGCATGCCAAATTATCTGGTAACATCTGATACCACATACGACATAGAGACATTTTCCTCAGTGACTGGTGAATGGAAACGGTCTCATCTTGTATCTAGCTTGCCTTTTATGTTGGCAGCGGCAAATGCTCCTGGCCTTGTGCTAGAGGAACGTGATTTACTGGTATGACATGTATGAGTTCTTAGCGGTTTATGATCGATCATCCAGGCGGGTAAAGATGATGAGGAGATTAACATACAACTACTAAATTTCCTAAAGTTGGTAAAACAACCGCCTGGAGTTTTCGATTGGGTTTGTGTGAGGGCAAAATCTATTATGCTAGAAGTGATAAGACTCGCATAGAACTTTGGGTTTTGTCAGGCGGCTACAAAAGTAGTACTAGTAGTAGTGTTGATCAATGGGTCCTAAAACATAAGGTAAGTTTCACTGAGATTTACCAAAACAATCCTAATAAAGTTGACATTGGGAAAGATGGCTATTGGCTTTTCCAGATTGGACATGTTCATCCACACAACTCGAAACTGATTTTACTATGTGCACTTCATAACTACTATTGGTACGATTTTGAAAGCGGGAAATTGGATGAGGAGGTAGCAATTGATAGGTCATGTACTAGGTCGTGCGATCACTTCTTTTATGAGCGGCCTAGTCGTGCTCCCAACTCTGCCAGTGCTAGTCAATGGCTTTCAGAACTTTTGACAAAATTCTTGTTTGATCAGAGCGATCAAGATCTGAAACTTATATATATAGGTAATCTTTTATTATTATGTTAAAGTTAGGTGATATGAATAAATGTCTCGGTTCTAGATTGTATATAATAATATTTGATGCCTCACAGTTTCATTTAAGGTTTGGAATTTAGTTGAATGAATGTTTTAACTTGCTAACATATTGAGGAAGAAATTTTCTGAGATACCTAGTAAAGTAATTTCACAACTATAAAAGATGATCACAAAAATAGTTAAGATAGTTAGATAATTAATTAATTAATAGTTATTATCTCGGAAAATTATCTTTCTTCTTGATTCTAATTTCCTTCAATAAAGAAGTGACTTTTTGTGATAATCACTAGTAGTTGAGCGACTAGGTGAGAAATCAATTCTACATTTAAATAACCTTGCTCTTTTTACACTTTATTTTCGTGAACTTGTATATATATTGTTGTTAAGTTCACATGTTGGATCGGTGTTGCTTAGTGGCCCTATTTTAGGCCTCCGTTTATATTTTGTCCCCTTCGTTGCAAATTAACCTTTTTTGCGTGCCAAGTGGAAGTAAATCTGGCCTTCCTCTCTTCTCCGCGCTCTTCCTCCTCCACCACCACCCCCTTCTCGCTTTGTGTTTTCTGACTTCCTTTACAAATTATGCATGTATTTATAAATGAAAAACTGACATAAATAGCCCCCACCAAAATAATAGCCAATAAATGTATATTTTTTGTACATTACCGTATAATATGCATAAAATATTTTTATTGATACATAATAGTAGTGTATATGTTTTTTTATATTTGATTAGCGAATGTAATTATTTTGGCCGACCGGCCACATGTGTAACCTACCCTATTTTAAAGGAAAAATGACCTAATAATTCCACTTGACATTAACAATACTAGCACTATTTCTATTCTAATTACACCATATTCAGTACTATTATTAATATTCTAATACAAGATATTCATTTAATACAACGAATCAAGCGATCGATAAAAACTAATGTCTACATATTTAATCTCAAAGATTACTTATATAACCTATTCAGTATTATTCTTATATACCCAACCAAATGTCCCCTAAAAGTTTCCGGGACAATTTTCGATCTAAAATTTGGTCATAATTATTTAGGAGCCGTACAGTTTCTTCTAAAACGGTGGTCTAAATTTCCACTATTCTCATCAACTAACTAATGCTTATTATGTGACTATTATCAATAATCTAAATAATTGATTGATAGCATTTTATACGAAAATATAGGAAATATCCTTAGTTCATGTATGTAGTTCCTGAGGACCTCATTTTTTTTATCTAATTGGTATGTAAGAGTTTACTGAAAGTCCCAATTTCTTTTTTAAATGTTATAGCTATTCAATTAGACAATGGAGATACTTAGACCATGAAAATAACATAACGTTGCTGTTGGAGATTTCAACAACACGAGCTTACCCCATTTAAAGAGGGAATAATACTCAGGGGTGACTTAACACAATTGATGGCCTAAAGCAAAAATCTATTACGAGACCTTAAAGCTTATTTTTGAGAAAACAAAAAAAAAACTTTTTAAAAGTCTTTTTCTTACTAAATTTTTGACATGCAAAGTGTTAATTTTTTTTTTTTTCAATTGACGGCATAATTAATCGATCACATGGCTAAAAAGTTCTCTTCTAGTTTTTTACAAAAGTCTTGTAACTTTTACTTTAAAATATTTTTCCCTCTATTCATTTTACTTGTTGTACGCAATAGGTTTTACACTCTTCTTAAGAAATAACAAATAGTGTATATTTCCATAATATTCATGAATATTGTTAGTTCAAAAAGTTCTAGGAAATGAGTAGTTAACGTTAAATTTAAAAATAGAAGAAAAAAAACTTAATATGCTAAAGTGGACAAATAAAAAATTAAATCAAAGCTAATACAAGTATTATTTTCTCTAATACCTCCTATCAAATTACGACCCCTTAGCTTGTGAAATTGAACTACATATGAAAAACATTTACGACAAAAATTTAGACCATGGTCTAAGTTAAAGTTGTCTAGAAGATTTCACTTTCACACAAGTTCATTTGGAACTTGAGTCATTATAAAATAATTTGAGTCATTATTCAAATTGTAACTGATCATAGAGATTATTTTCTTCTACTTCTATCATTAATCGATTAACTATAATTGCTAGATTAAATTGATTTTTTAGATTATAACTCCTAACTTTTCGACTTTCAACTCAAATCCACCATCCTTAGAAGTTGGAGTCAAGGAGCGGATTTAGAGGGTTGGTTATAGGTTCGCGTGAATTCAATAAATTTTGTATAGATCCATCCTATATGTATACTCAATCCAATATTTAAGTCTCGGATTCGACTTTGCATTAGCTTTGCCAATCTTAAAGTTGAGCATTTCAAGCATATCCAACAGGAATATGAAACTTTGACTTCAATTCCCTATTTTTAGGACCTTAGTTTGCAATTTGTAAAACCAACCATGATTAGCTCAAGCTATTGTAGATATGTACTTCACCCTTTTGACACGCATGAGCGCACACACACGTATCTAATCTTTATACATAATTAGTTATTATTTTAATATGTCATGTCATTCTTGTAAGTAGGGGTGTTCATGGTTCGGTTTCTATTTAAAAGATGATCAAACCAATCAAATCGGTTTCTTAAATACAAGAATCAAATGAAACCAATTAAGTCGGTTTTTCGGGCTTTTCGATTTTTTTGATGTTTAATAAGATTTTTTGATTTGTTAAATATAAATGGTCATTATAATATACTCTTCGGTAGACATCTCTAGAGACCAGAGTACATGACAATTAAATTAGTATATGAAGTGAAGGAAGTATAATATACTCTTCATATAATATAGATATTACATGATACAAGCATATTATCCTAGAGACTGATCATACATAATATAGATTTTATAATTAAAACTGGTAAAAACAAACTAATGAAAGTATATACATAAACTCAATAACGTTACCTACAGAAAGCTCAAAAGGTTTGGTCTTATAATTGCTCTTGAGCTCGTCCAGTAGAGAGGACGTGAATAGTAAGTGCCGAATGCCAAAGGTCCCCCTATGGGCTATATAGGGACAATTTTGTTCTAAAATTTTCTTGTTAACTTAGGATACTAGTAAAAAAAAAAAAAAAAAAAAAAAAAAACATAAAGTACTATAAATACTTTAAAATAAAATCCAAAAGAAAATATATGTGTGTTTAAGTGTGTAAAATTATAATTTTTAGATAGTATTTGTATGATCGGTTTGATTCGAATTTTTTAACTTAAAATTAAAATCAAATCAAACACTGTCAGTTTTTAAAATTAAAAATCAAACTTAAAAAAATATCAGTTATTTTTTTCGGTTTGGTTCGATTTAACGGTTTTCCGTGAACACCCCTACTTGTAAGAGCATGTTATGAAAGATACAATAAGAATTAAAGTGTTTTCAAATAAAATTATGTCACTTATATTTTTAATATATAATAAAAAAAGGAAAGAAGGTAAAAATAAGCAGAAATTGATGGACTCATCAATGTGTAAATCCGAAATATGTAGTACCTTTTGAAAAGGTTGTTTCTAATTTTTAAGGGGGCACTCTTTCCTTGTCCTATGCAACCTCTCATATCTCGGGTGCGGAACAAAATGCCCCCAAAAAAAACAAGCCGACCAAAATACCCAACAAAAAAAAAAAAAAATGTTACGAAAATGCCTTTAGCGCAGTAATTTATTAGCGCTAAAGAGTTAACGGACACGCTCCAGATTAAGCTGCTATAGCGCAAGATAATTCTTTGTGCTATATTTTTTTTTTTTAATTTCCCTATTCTTTTGGTTAACCCTTCTTTCGTTACACTTTTTAACGTGCTTTGACCATAGATTAATCATGCTTGGGACCCGAAATTTCAATATTTTATATAGAACCCTACTTATTTTTGTGCGTTTAATTAGGTAGGATCAACACATCAAGGATACACAAAAGTTCGGATGGCGATTTTAGAGGTTGAAAAGTGCTCGAACGCCATTTTCGTTCAAGGATCGGTGACATTAGCTTGAAGTTCTTTACGAATACTTAAATTTGTTCATTAATAATTAATCAAAAGTTAGTCAAAATGGCGTTTCATGCAAAAAAAAAAAAAAACTTAATTAAATTGCATCATTCATAACCCTGAGTAGATGAAAATACTTAACACATTAATTCATTAATAAGAAACCCATGATATATTAAAAATACAACCACAACATTCTTGAAAAAAACTTAATACTTAATTTAATACATCAATTAATGCTCTTGTGAGTTGATCTTCCGCCACCACGCGAGATGTGCCACCACATTAGAATACTTCCACGCACTAAAGTTTCCTCCACCCCAGAGGTACTTCCACCGCGAGATGTAGTTTGACCACTATCTTAAGGGACACTTGCGCTTATCATGACCAACATAATTGCAAAATGAGCATTTTCGAGTGTATCTCCCCGGTGGAACATCCGTTTCATTATGAATACGCGAGTATGCATTCTTTACGAATTTACGGATAAATGCTTTATTTGCAACCATTGAAAATGGATCTGGTGGCCAATAATTCTCACTACCAAGTGGATACAACCTTCCAGCATACGTTTTTGCATAATTTTCAACCGTATACTCCTCAGCCATGTAAGAGGAGGCGTTCTTTCCCATTGTGATAAAACACTTGAAGGCGTGAGAACATGGCATGTGATATGATTGCCACTTGCCGCATGTGCACGTTCTTGGAATCTCACAAATTGTGTGAACGTTACCTCCTTTACCTTGGTGCACACTTGTTGTGAGTTCAAATATGCGCTCTGCAGGGTTGTACTCCATCCGATCATGTTTTTGAGCCTTATATTTGTGGTACTTGAATAGTTTTAACGGTTTGGCATCCATCTTAGACCTTCGTACGTGCTTTGGCACTCTTTTGATCTCTTGACGAACCGCTCCACACTTTGCATAAATGTCATTCTCACCATGCGGTGTGCGGGTAGTCCGTCTTTCAACAAGCCATTGAATGACTCGGAAGCCGTTTTTTGTTGTCATACCCCATCGTCTACCTTCTTCATCCTTGTGTAATGTCCATTTGTCTTTATCAATTGCATTTAACCGGTGGAAGGCTTCCTCATTCGCCCGCCTAATAATGTCCATTTGCGGTTAAACTTCTTCTCTTTGATGCTCTGTGCAGCCGCCCACATCAATTGCAAAGTGCGGGATTCGATATGCCTTTTGGAAGTTTGCCTTTAAATGCCTTAAACAATAACGATGGTAGACAAAGGTGGTTGTCACCTACTGCAAATTGAACATATTGTGCAATATGCCGGCATTTCTATCGATATCTTTTATTCCCATCGATCCTTAATAACGTGTTGCCTTAAGTAGTCCAAAAACATACCCCACGTACTAATGCTCTCATTAGCCGCAATTACAAAAGCTAGAGGGAATATAGCTCCATTTGCATCCATTCCAATGCTATTAGCGACTTTATGTCATCTTGTACCACGTGTTCCATTCCGTATTGATATTACAGGCCGACAATGAGCAAACCCATCAATGCATGGTTTGAAGGCCCAAAATACAAAATCGAAAAATATTCGGCACACCAGGCTTCGATTTGAGCTTCCATTCAACAACGGTACCATGATTGAAGTGTTGTAGAGCCACCGTATCTCGGCAACGTCTTGAAAGAGCCCTCCCAATTGCCGAAGACTATTTCATGTGCACGCCTACGCCCAAGATACGCCTTCCTCGTAGTGACAGTTTTTATATACTTTCAAGACTCTAATACTGATCTTTAATAGGGTACAGAAAAATTTGAAATATCGACTTATAACAACGAAACATTATATTAACACAAAAAATAAAAGAAACTTAGGCGAAGAGGGATACCTTAGGTTTTCTCTAATGTCGCCAACTAATACACGCGCAATCAAATTAGTATCTAGATTGCAATGATCATCTGGGAGGTCACCCATATCACAAGTGTGCTTTGTGTAGAACTTTGAAATAGTCCACATCTTTTCAGCAGTTTCCTTACCACGGAGCATCCATTCGCAGCCTTGATACTTTCGCTTAGGCGACCAATCGCCAAAGTTTTAAATGGAATCGTCAACTTTAAACTCCCTCATCCCCGGATGCAATAAATCTTAATAGCCCTTTGCAATGTTTTTTTGAGTGAAAATCATCCCTTTTTCAATATGAGCCTTTTGTTTTTGCAGATCAACCGGCTCTTTCCACAAATTTTGCCGAATATGATCATCATCCCTAGTAAAGACAAAGGCATCCGGGATCTTGAAGATGATCAAGATATGGATCTCATTGGAATGCCACTAAATCGGGGTCGACTCTTCGTCGTTGAAATTGGCTTTGCGGCAACCGAGTCGATTCTTGCTTTTTCAAATGGTTGTTGTGAATTCGGATTCCTCCTCGTGTGCGACCGTTCATCATGTCTTTCAACAGCTCTACTTGATGTTGACGATTAGTTCCAACCTCAATCTCATCGTCACTTTGCTCATCGTCACTTTCCTCCGCATTAGGTATTTCCTCACTATCGTCGGGTGATGTCACTATATAATTCGGATAATGGACCATCCATATATGCGCCTTTGCCTATAATTTGGTGCAACCACCATGTTCTCCCCGCACAAGAAATTAGGGTGTTTTAACTACTACACATCAAATAACACTATTGTTGTTAAAAAAAAAAAATAGACGCACCGATAGTAATCAACTGCACCGAAACTTGAGGAAGGACCATCGCTTTGAATTGTTGGATAGGCTGAGGATGTTCCAACCTGATTCATCCATCCTGATTGAGGAGACTGTCCGATATGATCCATATCAGGTGTATAACCCCTAAATAATATAATCAACATCATTAGTAGCATTCAAGTGCCATTACACATAATAATAATAATAATAATAATAATAATAATAATAATAATAATAATAATAATAATAATAATAATAATAATACTAATAATAATAATAATAATAATAATAATAATAATAATAACAACAATAACAATACTAATAATAATAATAATAATAATAATAATAATAATAATAATAATAATAATAATAATAATAATAATAACAACAATAACAATAACAATACTAATAATAATAATAATAATAATAACAATACTAATACTACTACTACTACTACTAATAATAATAATAATAATAATAATAATAATAATAATAATAACAACAATAATAATAATAATAATAATAATAATAATAATAATTATTATTATTATTATTATTATTATTATTATTATATAATAATAACAATAACAATACTAATAATAATAATAATAATAATAATAATAATAATAATAATAATAATAACAACAATAACAATACTAATAATAATAATAATAATAATAATAACAATAACAATACTAATAATAATAATAATAATAATAATAATAATAATAATAATAATAATAATAATAATAATAATAATAATAATAACAATAACAATACTAATAATAATAATAATAATAATAATAATTATTATTATTATTATTATTATTATTATAATAATAACAACAATAACAATACTAATAATAATAATAATAATAATAATAATAATAACAATAACAATACTAATAATAATAATAATAATAATAATAATAATAATAATAATAATAATAACAACAACAATAACAATACTAATAATAATAATAATAATAATAATAATAATAATAATAACAATACTAATAATAATAACAATACTAAAAAGAATGAATATTTACCAACTTTGCATCAAATTGATGACTTAAACTATCCGGAGGCATTTGGCTAGTCAAAATGCTTTGATAGGTACTAATGTCGAGGTAATTGTGTTGACAATAAGGTTCGTTTGAGTGACTTCCGCCTGAATTGTAGACGGGCTTCCGGAGCCACTAACCATGAATTCAAGTCGATTAATGGGGACCTTCTCTATATACATTCAGGACGTTTAAAGTTATGCATTTCCTATAATCATAAGGCGCCTTTCAAAAAATCGATCAACGATTCATCGTCTTGAATGTACCACCGACCATAACTAGTTACACCTTGCGTAAATGACGTTGGATATTTTCCAATTATATTTAGATCAAAATCACTTCTACTAATTTGTAATCTATTATACAAGGCTTGGAGTAGTTTTGAGAATTTTAAGTCAAGTGGAAACTTAACATGGTATTTTGGGAAGAATCATAGCGCAAATTATTTTCCTCGAATATAATTTGTCCGTCCCGAATAAAGAAACTTTAATTCTTGGAACATACGCCATACTTTGAATAATTTAGGAGGAATACAAAACGCAAAAACTAGATGAAACTTTGAATTTTTTACTTTTTTTGCGTTATGCGAACTCGCTATTTATAACCAACCAACGCATGCATGCAATTACAGTGTTACATCTAATCAAATAAGTGTGGAGGCGATGCATAACGCATTATTTTACAGCGTCATGCTAATTTTCAGCAGTATAGCGCAGTAAAATAATGCGTTATGACGGTATAAAGCAGTAAAATACTGCGCTATGACGCTATAGCGCAAGATTTAGATCCAAGTTATACGATATAACGCTTAATTTTCTTTATACATCTGACTCCATTTGTCTCACCTATCAATGAAAAACGTCATGATTCGAATCAAACTTTATATAACGTAATTTGACGAATAGTTGTTACCAACCACACAACATTTCACACAAAATTGAGCTACTATGTCATTTTTTGATCAATTTAGAGATATTAACCGTGTTATATCATTCACTCCACAAACATATTTGAAGCGATAGGTAGGACACCGGGAACTAGATGATGATGATTTTCATTACTCAAATAACCCTAACGATAGATTCAATCGAGAATACAATAATAAAATGACAGAGGAGTGGGATTGGCGTGTTAGGGAGGGTACAATGATCACATCGGAGCACAAGTTAGCGTCGTGAGGGCTTAAACGCCCAAAAAACGTGCTATGTCAATGCCTCGAAACTCCTTGCGAGTTTAATTTGGCTGCTTAATCGTTTTCGAAAAGAGACAATCGGATGCAAATACGTTACCATAGGGTAGAATATGGTATATATGGTAGCACAAGATTTAGATCCAAGTGGGGTTCGGACTGTGAAATGTCCGATGAAGATTAACATTTTTCTTACAATAAGGTAAGTAGGTAGGGTCATAATGTAACGACCCATTTGGTCGTTTAGCACTTTTAGGCCTAATATTCCTAAAACACCCTTTTCGTGGTCTAATCTTGCTTTCTATAGTATTAGCGATAACGGGTGATTCGGTTATTTAATTAACAAGTATGTGAAGTGTGTTAAGAAATTAATTATGCGTAAATGGTTATTTGATGAACTTAGTGGGAAGTTAATTATTTGATTATGGATTAAGTGGATGAATTATTTTGGATGTCACCCCACAACGTGGCGTTATGACTAGCATGACAAATTTATATATATTGTTATGTGGCATTCTTTAATTAAAGGGATTAGGAGTACACATCATGATTCCATGCGTACACAAGAGGATAAAATATTTGTGCTTTGTAAAAGAGTTGGATTACAAGCACATGGTATGTTTTATCATTACATTAAGCTAGGCATTAAATTAAGGTTTCATTGGTACTATAGTGGAGGACAAAGTGGATGTATGCAGCAACATAAGACTATTGCTATGTATTATTAGTGGACGTGTGGCCCCACAAATCATGTGTCAAAATCAGATTTTTGCCCATGCTTAGTTGGGGAACGTGTGAGACCCCTTGGGCAGCAAAATGGAAAGTTGGGATTAAACTAACCATAAGTGGGATTGGGAACCAAAAAAAAAAAATCTGCCCATATTTTTGTTCCATGTGTAGCCGTGTAAATTAGTGCCATGGTCAAAAGTTATTGACCCAAGACTAGTGTGGTACACATGTCCAACGTATGGAGGGAATGTATATATTAAAAATCTGCTTTACTCCACTAAACAACTCATTCTTCATCTTCACAAAGTTGAGAGAAGCCAAGAAGATAGAGAGAGAAACTCTCGGCCATGGCTGGCCGAGAATGAAGCCTCATGTTTTGATAAAAAAAAATCAGTTTTCTTCCTCAAATCAACTCCTCATTTAGTGTACAAGAATATGTAGTAGTTGTTGAAACGAAACAAAGAAGTGTAGCACTTCAATAGTGTTGAAGGTTCGGTCAAAGTGAAGAACAAGATTGTAAGGTAAGAATGCTTTATTGTTCTTGTGTTTCATGACGATTTGAATGTATAGTTCATGCATGTTGTTGTTGGATTGTTGTTGTAGTTGAAGTAGAGAGTTAGCCATGAGTATTGGTGAAGTCATGGTTGATTTCATTTTGCTTGTATTGTGGATGAATTGAATATGTATCAACATAGGTAAATGAACAAAGATTGTAGAAGATTGTTGTGATGTGGCATGTTGGATATTGGACTGTTTTTCTAAAAAAAAAAAAATTAAAATGAGCCGTGTGTTGAAGACTCTAATGAAATCATGTTTAATCTTCTTGTACATGTATTGGAAGTGGGTTGAATGTGTTGTAGTAAGGATAAATGGATGAAGATCATGAAGTTGTTGGAGTGGTGTTGTAGCCGTGTAAAGGGACTGTTTTAGGGGAGATTATGGACTGTTTTGTGTCACATTTGAATTGTTGTTGTCATGGACATTGTGGTATATTGAATGTATGTTGAATATGTGAATTGAGGTGTTAAAGAAACAAATCAAATTGAAGTACGCAAGCAGTCCAAAACTTACAAGGACCTGCTTTAAGGTTAGAAGCAAATTAGTGAATGTTGAATGTTGATTGTTGCTATGAACGTGTAGTGAAAGTGAAGTTTAATGATTCAAGTTGAAATTGAAATGGTTTGTGGGTTGTTATAAAAATAAATATGATGCTGGAACAGTTCCAATAATCGTATAAATAATGTTGTAAACGTGTTGTTATCATTGTAGTTGAAGTTGGAAAATTCCGAAGTGAAAATGGTAATGTTGTGTGTGTCTTTGTTTGGCCATGAGTATGGGACAGTTTTAAATGATGTATGGACTGTCCTAAGTCCCTTAAATCATGTTTAAACAAGTTTGGATTGATACATGAAATAATGACTAGCAATATTAGATTGTAGCACTAGTTGGTTTAAATGCGAACGAAGCGTCGCTTAAATGTTAGAAAGGGATTGTGAGTGTCAAAATACGTATCGAATTCCCTCGTAAACTAATCATAGCTATGATATTTTAATAAAGGTTGAAGTATTATTGGGCAGCGTACACATATTGTGTGACGAATAAGCGCTAGAGACCTTGTCCGTTCGGAAGCACTTCGAAGGAAAAAGTTTTAGCGTGAAAGTTCGTGACACACAAGTGGCATTGAGGTAGGTTACGGTTTACCTTATGGTGAGACTTTGATTAGCGAAGCGTATGTTTAGATGATATTGTCGGAGAATGCATATAAACTGCGGGTATCAAGTTGGGTTAGATATTTTCTTAGGTTGGACCTTGTTGTATGATTTGGGGGATACACATCCCGTTGTGTTGTTGACTTATCTTGATCTATTTTTTGTGTGCTCGTTGCCACTTCCTAGACATTGAGTATCTATGACTAATGATATATCATGACTATGATATTGCGGTGCTTTACTTGATTGATATGGAGATGAGAATGGTGATCCCATCGTGGCTTTTTGTGTAGCCTTATTCTTGATATTACTTGTATTCCATGTGCGGTACCGTTTCGGATTGAATTGGTTTTTAACATTACATTTCATCATACTCATATGCATTTCCATGATACATTGATATATGCATGGTTATGGCACTAATGATGATATGTGAGAGAGTGTAGCCTCCGAGGTCTTTCTTAAGAGGGGTAAAAGAGAGATGAGTGTTTGTTGCCCGAGGTTTCTTGCGGGAACGATGGAGTGTCCGATGCCCGAGGTCTTTGCCGGGATCGTGAGAGTGTGCTCGTGATCCGAGGTTATATTCGGAGCGAGTGGTACATGGACTTCGCGGGTCCCCCATGGGTCATGATCGCCGAGACGTGGAGTTAAGCTCCGTCCGGGACATGTTGTACAAAACTGCATATGCATTGCATTCATCCTACATACATTATTGCATTGCATTATATCTTGGTTCTTTTCTTGATTGTTGTGATACTACTGTGATGTACTGATTCGGATTGATTATACTAAGACTTGGCACAATTGGGTTTAGATGCTATAACATAAAAGATGACTTGTTCGGTGGATATGGATTCATATTGACTTGTACTTGTTGATTTATATGTTTTTCTTGCTTGTTCTCTTTATATACGTTATCTAGTCTTTGTCGGCTTTGATACCTACCAGCCTAGTGTTGTGCCTACACTTTGCTACATTCTTTTATGAATGTAGAGTATTTTCTAGGGATCGATTTCTACTCTTACGTGGCTAATATTCGAGGCATTTCGTTCAAGTCCTTTGGGTGAGCATGAGGAGATATTTCAATGTCGATGTCTCTCCTTTTATCCTTATTCTTGTTTCATTACGGGACATCCTTTTAGGCTACTATGTATTATTATGATTCAAACTTATAGTATTTAGTTAGATGCTCTTGTATGACGACCGTCTCACAGTTGATTCTTTTATTTTATATTTCTTTATATTAATCGTGAGACTTATTATTTTATCTTCTTCGCTTTATTTATATATTTTTAGTTATAAGGGTTCGCCCACCGAGGTGGGTTAGTGTGGGTGCCCGCACGACTCCGTGAAAATTGGGTCGTGACAAGTTGGTATCGAGCTTAGGTTACCCGGTCTATAAGTACAAGAGCAATGTCTAGTAGAGTCCTACTTATGGGTGTGTTGCGCGCCACACTTATAATTGGGAGGCTATGGGACATCTAGGAAAATTCGAGATTCTTTCATTATTTCGTGCTACTCCATTCAAATTGGTATCTAGTTGATCCCAATTGGTATCCGAACTTCTCTCGTTTTACCTTCTTCCGATGATGAGAGTTCGTCCTTAAATTCTTGTGCGAACGGTTGTTTCCAACATGTTGTGGTACAATACGAGCTGTGTTGTCCTAATTTAGATGCGTGACTAAGTTCAGTTTCTAGATATGACCTAAGGTTTCAGCTGTGTGGAGTCGCGGTTAGGCTCGTTATTGTAAGGTTGGTTGAAGGAATGGGAAAGGTGATTCATAGGGTCATAAGATCTCCATATTTATAGTATTGGGTTTTCTCGAAAGAGGCAAGAACGCATTTATGGCTTAATAAGAGCGATTTGTTTCGATGGTATGATCGGTTTTAGGAAGCGTATAGCAAAGTAAGAGTTCTTATGGTATAGATGAAGGATTATCGGGTCTTTGCATCTAAGTTTTCGAATGAGAATTATGGGAAAGTTGTGAAATGGCTACCGAAATTCGTATTAAAAATCTGCATTCTTTCCAAAACTTGAAACCACCATATCTCATTCATTATAAGGTCAAATTGAGTGATTCAAAAGCCTAATTTGAGTGAAATTTCACAAGGAATCCGTTGGAAGCATCAAAAGCGAGTTTTGGGATCCGTTGGCACGAGAAACGAGACTGAACAGCTGGGCATTTTTGTTATTAATGTTGGATTGTAGTGGGGATAAAAGATAAAAATAATTTGATCAATGGATTAGTGCTATGACTTTTCCTTTCTAAAGGTTGGTGGCAGTGGAACCTAATTATGAAAAGGTGAGAATAGGGTATAGATGTAGTGGAGTGGTCATTTAACGAACGAATTATTCAAAGTATTTAATTATTTTATTTTAGGATTGTCCACCTTATAATAGGACTTCATTATTTATTTGGGTTTTATCCACCTTATAATATAATTTATATATAGGCTTACATAGGCTTCTCAACATTATTAGAAATCTTAATTTTATTTTCCTTGCACATATGAACTACTTTTGACTAATTATGATTCCTCCAGTTAGTGGGGGAATTGCAAGATTCAGACAATAAAGCAAAAGGCAAAGCCAACTTAATACCGATTAAATTTGAAACTCACAAATTTCTTTGAGTGCGAACTTTTTAGACGTGAATTTTGGAAGGGTAGAAAATCCCCAAAAAAAAATTAATAATCATAGATCAAGCACCGCATTTAGGCTAGTTCGCCTTTAATTGATCATTTTAGGTTTGTTCGCCTTTAATTAAACATTTTAGGTTTATTCGCCTTTTATTGAAAAGAAAAGGAACTGCATTTCAAGAGCTGTGATATCGACAGTCTACACAAATGGAAGTTTTAAAGAGATTGATTTCACCACTCAAATCAACATTTTACCATTGTCCCAACTACTTTCTTCGAGTAGCTAATAGGAACACAAAAAAAAAAAAAAAAAAAAAAAAAAAATAAAAAAAAAAAAAAAATAAAAACAAAGTTCAATCATGCAAGGTTGGGCTGTTGGAGTTGAAACAGTCGGCAAGAAGAGACTTAATGACTTCATCTTCATCATCTTCCTCTCTATGGCCATAACCACGATAGCGACATTATTGTCTGCAACTGGACCACTATCGCAGTAAGTATGAAAAGAAGCTTGCAATTCTGCCATACCCATAAGCTTTCTCTTCTTGTGGTTAGCCTTGAAACAAGATTGCCTTAATTTCTTTGTTTTCTCCTCAAGTTCCATGTCTGGGATTTCCTCCATCCTTTTCTTCTCTTCCTCTAATGAATCTATCACATCCTTCCACTTCTGTTCCATACCATTTCCTTCCCCCCTCTTCAATTCCTGCAAATATTCATCATCGAAACAAGGGTAACATGTCTATATAGAGAATATCTTAACGTTCTTTTTCTAAACGAAATATTAAGAGAATATAATATTATTACATAAACTAAAAGGTGATTTTTTTTTTAATTGAAACAAGAGTGTATAGAAGATGTGTATATAGAGGGAGTGAACCTTAACATTCTGGATTAGTGTTTGAAGACTCATTAATTTCCTATGTGGCCACCTTCGAATGCCCAAATCCCTACATCTTATCTTCAAAAATGTTACCCCAATATTAAGTTCCTTGGCTGCTTGATTTATCGGCATGTAAAAATACTTTGAAATTGTTTCTCGAGACAACATTTTTTGCTTCCCTTTTTCCGTTATAATTATCTTTTCTTGATTGTTGTCACATGACAACAATTCCGGGTTCTCGGTTCTCCCAAATAATTGGGTACTTAATCCAAATCCACCGCTCGTTTCGCTCCACATCCCCGCACCCATAACATTATAATACATTAGCTAATTTATTTAGAACAAATACTATTAGTGTATATAAATAGATATTCGAATATGACCATCACCTAGGGTAGGGTTATAAAAAGATGAATAAAATGGATCTTCAAGAGTGAAATCCATCATCAAAGGATTGTTAGCAGCATCAAAGGCGAAATCATACTGATGATCGATAGTGTAGTGGCTTGAATTACCTTGCATTCTTTCTTTAATTGGGTTCGTAAGGAAGGATCCTAAAGGCATATACGCGACTGGTTCTATATGAACGAAGAGTGCACTCGAACGAAGGTCGGCCTAGTGTAGTCACTTCATGTACATCATCTCTTCCCTATAAATTGCTTAATCCAAGTGGACGGTGATCTTGAAGATGCCGTACGCACCTGCTTTTGGAAAGAGGACGGCTCTTTTCATAAAGTTGTCGGCCATCGGGGTTTTACCTGAAGGGTAAAAGCCTTTTGAAAGTGGAACGGCCGTTTTTATAAAGCTTGTCGGCCACAAAAAAAAAAAAAATATATAAAAATATATATAAAAAAAAAAAATAAATATATATATATATATATATATATATATATATATATATATATATATATATAAATAAAAAAATCCGGAATTGTGTATAGATACGTATTGTTTATTTTTAAAATACGTAATTAAGAATAGACGTATATAACCGATAACAAATCTGTAATACGTCAAAGCCATGATATACAAATCAAGAATCAATTAATTACGTTATATAAGTACGGTTAAGAAATCTATACTGACAAGAAATAATTTGTATTGGTACTTATACACATAAGAAATATAGAAAGACGTGCCAAGTACTTTAAAGTAAATTATCTACCCTAAGTCTACAATACAGTGACTTATACCTTATATTTGACTAATTTAGGTATAGTTAAGTAAAGGTCGGTTATTCATATGTAAGCACCTTTTTAGGACTATCGAATAAGGCGTGGGTCAATGGAATTATTTACGGTGACGAATGATGAAGGTGTGACTAGCACTAATGGTGAAATACTTTTAGATATCAGTGATCACGTTAGTGAACTTATGAACTAAGGAGAAAGGAAAATTATTTCCATTAAGGATTTTTGGCAAGGGTACTTCGACGAAAGAAAATTTAAGAATGGTGAAGAAAGGGTTAGTGAAATCAGAATACTTTACCAGTTCAGAGTGGGCAAGGTTTGTGTTTTAGTCCAAAGGTTGGTGTGGTTCTAAGAAAAAAAAAATTGTGAGGCCTATCTATAACGTTCATAGGTTGGGTTATATAGGATTAAAGCATTTTGACAAAAGCAGTGCTTATATTCGGAAACCGAGGATGGGGGAAAATTTTGAATTTGGAAATATGAAAATTAGGTCTTTTATCTAAGATAGAGGAGTTCCGACTAGTGAGGAGAGAGGGAGCAGTGTTTACGACGTATTCCGTAGAGGTTTTCCGCATTGTCCTATTAAAGATTCTTTAGTTACCGTCAGCGTTCATTCTCTCTTGTCGCTCGAGGACGAGCGATTGTTTAATTGGTATCTAATGTAACGACCCATTTGGTCGTTTAGCACTTTTAGACCTAATATTCCTAAAACACCCTTTTCGTGGTCTAATCTTGCTTTCTATAGTCTGCGATAACGGGTGATTCGGTTATTTAATTAACAAGTATGTGAAGTGTGCTTAAGAAATTAATTATGCGTAAATGGTTATTTGATGAACTTAGTGGGAAGTTAATTATTTGATTATGGATTAAGTGGATGAATTATTTTGGATGTCACCCACAACGTGCGCAACTAGCATGACAAATTTATATATATTGTTATGTGGCATTCTTTAATTAAAGGGATTAGGAGTACACATCATGATTCCATGCGTACACAAGAGGATAAAATATTTGTGCTTTGTAAAAGAGTTGGATTACAGACACATGGTATGTTTTATCATTACATTAAGCTAGGCATTAAATTAAGGTTTCATTGGTACTATAGTGGAGGACAAAGTGGATGTATGCAGCAACATAAGACTATTGCTATGTATTAGTGGACGTGTGGCCCCACAAATCATGTGTCAAAATCAGATTTTTGCCCATGCTTAGTTGGGGGAACGTGTGAGACCCCCTTGGGCAGCAAAATGGAAAGTTGGGATTAAACTAACCATAAGTGGGATTGGGAACCAAAAAAAAATCTGCCCATATTTTTGTTCCATGTGTAGCCGTGTAAATTAGTGCCATGGTCAAAAGTTATTGACCCAAGACTAGTGTGGTACACATGTCCAACGTATGGAGGGAATGTATATATTAAAAATCTGCTTTACTCCACTAAACAACTCATTCTTCATCTTCACAAAGTTGAGAGAAGCCAAGAAGATAGAGAGAGAACTCTCGGCCATGGCCGGCCGAGAATGAAGCCTCATGTTTTGATCAAAAAAATCAGTTTTCTTCCTCAAATCAACTCCTCATTTAGTGTACAAGAATATGTAGTAGTTGTTGAAACGAAACAAAGAAGTGTAGCACTTCAATAGTGTTGAAGGTTCGGCCAAAGTGAAGAACAAGATTGTAAGGTAAGAATGCTTATTGTTCTTGTGTTTCATGACGATTTGAATGTATAGTTCATGCATGTTGTTGTTGGATTGTTGTTGTAGTTGAAGTAGAGAGTTAGCCATGAGTATTGGTGAAGTCATGGTTGATTTCATTTTGCTTGTATTGTGGATGAATTGAATATGTATCAACATAGGTAAATGAACAAAGATTGTAGAAGATTGTTGTGATGTGGCATGTTGGATATTGGACTGTTTTTCTAAAAAAAAAAAAAAAATTAAAATGAGCCGTGTGTTGAAGACTCTAATGAAATCATGTTTAATCTTCTTGTACATGGATTGGAAGTGGGTTGAATGTGTTGTAGTAAGGATAAATGGATGAAGATCATGAAGTTGTTGGAGTGGTGTTGTAGCCGTGTAAAGGGACTGTTTTAGGGGAGATTATGGACTGTTTTGTGTCACATTTGAATTGTTGTTGTCATGGACATTGTGGTATATTGAATGTATGTTGAATATGTGAATTGAGGTGTTAAAGAAACAAATCAAATTGAAGTACGCAAGCATCCAAAACGATGGACATTTTAAGGTTAGAAGCAAATTAGTGAATGTTGAATGTTGATTGTTGCTATGAACGTGTAGTGAAAGTGAAGTTTAATGATTCAAGTTGAAATTGAAATGGTTTGTGGGTTGTTATAAAAATAAATATGATGCTGGAACAGTTCCAATAATCGTATAAATAATGTTGTAAACGTGTTGTTATCATTGTAGTTGAAGTTGGAAAATTCCGAAGTGAAAATGGTAATGTTGTGTGTCTTTGTTTGGCCATGAGTATGGGACAGTTTTAAATGATGTATGGACTGTCCTAAGTCCCTTAAATCATGTTTAAACAAGTTTGGATTGATACATGAAATAATGACTAGCAATATTAGATTGTAGCACTAGTTGGTTTAAATGCGAACGAAGCGTCGCTTAAATGTTAGAAAGGGATTGTGAGTGTCAAAATACGTATCGAATTCCCTCGTAAACTAATCATAGCTATGATATTTTAATAAAGGTTGAAGTATTATTGGGCAGCGTACACATATTGTGTGACGAATAAGCGCTAGAGACCTTGTCCGTTCGGAAGCACTTGAAGGAAAAAGCTTTAGCGTGAAAGTTCGTGACAACTGTTCGGCATTGAGGTAGGTTACGGTTTACCTTATGGTGAGACTTTGATTAGCGAAGCGTATGTTTAGATGATATTGTCGGAGAATGCATATAAACCTGCGGGTAACAAGTTGGGTTAGATATTTTCTTAGGTTGGACCTTGTTGTATGATTTGGGGGATACACATCCCGTTGTGTTGTTGACTTATCTTGATCTATTGTTTTTGTGCTCGTTGCCACTTGAGACATTGAGTATCTATGACTAATGATATATCATGACTATGATATTGCGGTGCTTTACTTGATTGATATGGAGATGAGAATGGTGATCCCATCGTGGCTTTTTGTGTAGCCTTATTCCGATATTACTTGTATTCCATGTGCGGTACCGTTTCGGATTGAATTGGTTTTTAACATTACATTTCATCATACTCATATGCATTTCCATGATACATTGATATATGCATGGTTATGGCACTAATGATGATATGTGAGAGAGTGTAGCCTCAGAGGTCTTTGCGGAGAGGGTAAAAAAGAGAGATAGTGTTTGTTGCCCGAGGTTTCTTGCGGGAACGATGGAGTGTCCGATGCCCGAGGTCTTTGCCGGGATCGTGAGAGTGTGCTCGTGATCCGAGGTTATATTCGGAGCGAGTGGTACATGGACTTCGCGGGTCCCCCATGGGTCATGATCGCCGAGACGTGGAGTTAAGCTCCGTCCGGACATGTTGTACAAAGCGCATATGCATTGCATTCATCCTACATACATTATTGCATTGCATTATATCTTGGTTCTTTTCTTGATTGTTGTGATACTACTTGTGATGTCTTGATTCGGATTGATTATACTAAGACTTGGCACAATTGGGTTTAGATGCTATAACATAAAAGATGACTTGTTCGGTGGATATGGATTCATATTGACTTGTACTTGTTGGTTTATATGTTTTTCTTGCTTGTTCTCTTTATATACGTTATCTAGTCTTTGTCGGCCTATGATACCTACGAGCCTAGTGTTGTGCTCATACTACACTTGCTGCATTCTTTTATGAATGTAGAGTTATTTTCGAGATCGATTTCTACTCTTCGTGGCTAATATTCGAGGCATTCGTCAAAGAGTCCTTGGGATGAGCTATTTGAGATATTTCAATGTCCGATGACTCTCCTTTTATCCTTATGTCTTGTTTCATTACGGGACATGATCTTTTAGGCTACTATGTATTATTATGATTCAAATTATAGTATTTAGTTTAGATGCTCTTGTATGACGAGTCTAGGATTCTCATTATTTCTATATTTCTTTATATTATTATCGTGAGACTTACGTTATTTTATCTTCTTCCGCTTTATTTATATATTTTGATTGTTGGAATAAGGGTTCGCCCACCAGGGAGGGTTAGTGTGGGTGCCCGCATGATCCATGATTTGGGTCGTGACATTTCCTCTCTTTGAGACAAAACAATAGCAATATTTAAACATCGGTTGATACTTTGAATTTTAATTCGATTAATTTAAAGGTGTAAAATATTCTATTGTTAATGTATGTAGATTAGACCTAAATAATACTTATTATTTTTTATCAAATTTTGATTTGGATAATTCAAATATATATATATATATATATATATTATATTTTATATATATATATATAAAACGAAACAAAGTAGAAATTTGATTTTCTATTTAAACGAAGAACTACTATTTTTTAATTTTTTGGTGAATATTCTTGGTTTAGCTCATTTTACTTGTCATGTTGTCTTGTGCACGTTTTTTTTAAGGAAACGTCAATTAGGGTATAATTTGACTAATTTATCTTATTTATTATTTGATCTCCATTTAATATTATTTTTGTTTTATGACATTAATCTCTTTTCACATTTATTAGAAGTAAGAATAAAAATGAAAAAGTAATTAAATTCTATCTTATTTTAAAATATAAATATTTTAAGTATATTTATTTTAGTAAACATAACAAATAAATGACATGGCGGAATAGCAAATACAACAGTTAAATAGCTAGATTAAATCTGAGGCTAATATAAGAAAAGAAAGGAAATTGTATGGTTTGGCTACTTAACCTTTTGAAAAAAAATAATAATATGGGGTCCACATTTTTTGTTATACAATAATTTCATTTTCCAAAACTAATGGGTTGATACGCATGTGGCAATGAATCCACCATTATTGACTTAATGGGGATACTTTGGGAATTACACGAATATTGTTTGATTTTTTAATATGGGGTGCAGGTTTTTATTTTTTTATTTTTTATGTTGCTTGATTTTTTTAGTATGGGGTCCATTTTTTTTTTTGTTTACATGAGTTAGGTGGTGGGGTCCATTTTTTTTAATTTTATTTTTATATTGCTTGATTTTTTAGTATGGGGTCTACTTTTTCTATTTCTTTTTTTACATGAGTTGGAGGTCGACGACGAAACCAACCCCAACTCATGCTTCTAATATAGTAAAAAAATCAGCTTTACCCTAGTTGTATACATGCTAAAATATAGCCTGACACGTGGCAAAATAGTATTGGAACACTTGGCGGGAGAAGATGTAACAATATCATTTAATTGAGATGAAGAACTCCGGTGGTGACCGGAGTTAATATATCAAAAGCAGTGGCACCGGGTCATTAATGAAAGAGTAACGTTGCATGGCCAGCTGTGTATGGAGCAGACGTTACGATTCAGCATTTAACCATAATTATTAGCCTTTATTGCTACTAATCAAAATGTAATCATAGCTTAAGAAGAGGTCATTTTAATGTAATCATAGCTTAAGAAGAGGTCATTTTTACTATAAAAAGAAGATGAATAATCCTGAAAAAGGATCATCGAATACAACAGTCTACACTTTACTTTTCCAAGCTCCAGTTACAAAAATTTACTTTCTTTAGTCGTTCTTTTTTGCTACGAAATATGCTGTGACTTTAATATCGTCACATCGGATAAAGCCATCAAAGGATTTTACTCTGAGGATAAATCAAGCCCAGGCTTAATCACTCAATTATTATTATCTATTTCAGTCATTTTATTTTCTTAACATAACGTCCATTCCTATTATTTATTTATTTATTTATTTATTTATTTATTTATTTATTTCATCTTTGATTACAAAACACATCACGTATCCTTTAAACCCCTAAATAAATTTAATTGTTCCCTCTATTTTTAGGTTAAACATTTTGGCGCCCACCGTGGGGCTAAGGATTATTTTGATTTTGTTTTGTTGCTCTAACCTTTAAACTTACTATACTTAGTTTTCTATCACCAGACAAGTTTTGAAAAATGACGAACACTGGAACCCAAGCAGATGGAGTGTTGAACGCTGCAAACACTAAAGGAAGGACTCAAAACACAGAAGTCTATTTGACTAAGAACGAGCAGATGTAGGAGTCACCTTATGTGTCCAAACACACTGGTAATGAGTTCATTCCAAATGATGATCATGAAGAAGAGGTGGTTGCAATAGCGGATCCAGTAATGGCTAAAATATTGGAGTTGTTGGAAAAGCAACAAAAAGACATTTCAGATTTGCGGGCAAGAAAAAACAATGCTGGAGGTGGCCAACCCAATGCAAATGCGCAGCGAAAAGAGGGCAATGGTTCGATGGCGACAATGGAGGAGCACACAAGTGATGCGATAATTATCTGGAAGCTATTTCCGGTCGGTAGAGAAAAATGAGAAGAATTAAATAGTCGGTTGGATAAAAGCGAAAAAGGAATTTAAGGCGTTTAATTCCCGGATAGATCGGATCCCGAGAAACCCATGGGTGTTAAAGGCGATTCGAAAGATATGTGCGGTTCTTAGTACTCGCAGCGCGGCTCCCCAAACTCATTCCAAAAAAGATGTAAGATGCCGGACTTACCCAAGTACGATGAAACTACAGGTCCTCAGGAGCACGTGACCTCATATACATGTGTTGTTAAGGGAAACGATATGCAATCGGATGAAATTGAGTCTTTTTGCTCAAGAAATTCGGTGAAAATTTATCCAAAGAAGCAATGACTTGGTATTCATTACTTTCGGAGCATTCTATTCACTCTTTCGAAATGCTTGTAGATGCCTTTATCAAGGCACATGTTGGGGCGAAAGGTGTCAGCAAAGAAGGCGGACATATTCAAAATCGCCCAGGGAGGTGATAAATTGCTCAAAGAATTTGTAATCCGATTTCAAAAAGAGCGAATGATGCTTCCTGCTATCCCGGATGAATGGGCAGCAGAGGCTTTTGCTAAAGAGTTAAACCCAAAAAGTTCAAGTGCTTCATTAAATTAAAGGAAACCCTATTAGAATTTCCTGCCACAACTTGGGTAGATGTTCATAGTAGGTACAAGTCAAAAATTTAGGTGGAGGATGATCAGTTGCGTTTGGCAGTTGGTTCAACAAGTTGAAATCAGAGTTATGACAGACCAAAAAGAAGCATTGATTCTGATTCCAGAATTGGAAAGGACATATATCAACCGTATAGTCAACAGGAAAGGTCCCAGTCTAGACCAGAACGAAGCTGGGGCGGACATTATGAGAGATCGGTTCCAGATAGGAAGGGTGAATCTGGTCAGAACAGACACGGATTGCAGCCTAAGGTGGCAATAGTCGACTGGTCACGAATAAAATCGAGAACGAGGGAACATCGGAATATAATTTTAGCATTGATCTAATCGAGCTGATTATGGCGATAGATAAAATTGATGGCGCAAAGCCACCTAGGCTGATTGGTTAGGTTCGGATGATGGAGAACCTTCGCCACAAAGAATACTTTCAGTAGTGAGGACGGAAGTGCTCAAATAGGAAACTACTGAGTTAAAAGAGGTAGTTGCAGAGAATAAAAATAATCAGAACGTTTTGCCTCGCCGAATGATTTGGTGATTTCGCGTTAATCAATGGTATTATGATCTGAGGGCCAGCGCTAACACCCGAGAGTAGCATAAATCTTATTCGGTGGAATGTTGTGGAACAAGTAATGAAAATGGGAAACATGGAGTTGTGCGAACGGGGGTTGTTAGCTTATTTCAGTCCGAAGTTGTGGAATTAGTGGTAGACAACGGAAATGGAGAAAAGAAGGTAGAATTTCGAGTAATCGATGATAAAGGGTTTGAGGGCTATATTAGGAAGTTATGGATTCAAGACTCAAACATCGTTGTATCAGCCTCACGCAAGCGATTGAAATTTCCAGATTCAAAGGGAGTATTTCATGTTCCGATAAGAAGCTTTATTGAATGGAGCGACTGGTAGCGAAACCTCTAAGGGTTGAAAAAAAAAAGTTGGTTGCAAAAAACGCACAGGAGTCCTTGGGCCAAAATCGCACGGAAATAAGTTTAAGATCAAAATGAACTATTTTATAATAAAATTCTTTACGTTGCAGGGAACAAAGAGATGGACCCGGGGACATAGCCCAACAAAAGACAAAGCCGGAGGAAAAATAGGGATCAAAGGACCGATTACGGGCAATTCACAATTAAAACGAAGAAAGATGGACCCCGAAAGCAAAGGAAGAACATAGTAATGATTCGGAGATCCCGAGCGAACCACGTGTTGCACTCTTTTTCCTTCGACCGGCTTTTTATCCTAAAAAATTGACAAAGGTTTCCGGCAAGGTTTTTCAACGAGCGCGACAACAGCGTGTTACTCGGATAATGATAGAAAGGTTTAGTTTGATGAAAATTTTAAAAAAAGCCTCCACGGAGAATGGCTATAAAAAAGTTTTATTTGACTCAAATTCGTGCCAACAAGTGTTTTGAAGACAATTATTATAAGAACTGGGAACTACGTACCAGATGCCAAAGTCGATATATGAATTACAATAAATGTCTTGATAAATATGTTGTTTCAAATTGCTAACTAGACTCATAGCGAGAAAAAAAATTGTGATGATTAAATAAACCAACCAAAAACATTGACTAAATGATTAATCATTTCAGAGTAATATATGAAGTGATAAGTTTGCATTGAAAGCAAATAACGACCAAATGAATAAAGACGTACGATTCATTAGCATAATTATAAGGCCTTATTCAAAAAAAAAATTGAACCGGATAGTTATTCGATCGGTAAAATCATAAATGAAGGTAAAAAGAAAAAAAAAACTCACGAAAAACAAATTCGAAAAAACTTGGGCACAACCCGATTAAATCAAGTTCTGAACAAATTCTTAGGTGTCCATCTTGAAAAGTCAGGCGTAATCAATTGAGTCCAATATTATCGAGATGAACTTTGAAAAAATGATAAACAATTCATCCGTATAAGCAACAAAGTTTGGATTCCGATAAATAAGGGATTCGCAGGAAGAATTATTACGCGGAATGAGAAAACGTTGAAGGAAACACCTTCGGGAAACGATACATCCGGGTAAGAAACACTTACGTTAATTTTTATTTTATTTATGTTCATTAGAATGATAAAGCCTCAAGGGTTATAGGAAATACAACAAAAATCACGCTAGTTTAGCTAGAAACAAAAGTCATCAATTAAATGCTACCGGAACACTAGTGATAAGTGCAAAAGTTGCTGCTACTTTAAAATATCTATTATCCTCATAATAAGAATGAAAAATTCCTCCTATGTGACTATGGTAAGGCAATGTCAAAATGATACTAATTCTGCAAAGAAACTTCTTAAACAAGATTAAGTACGTGGTTCGCTTCCTCTTCAAGCCTCTGGAACCTTTAAGGGACTAGCGGAAAATCTTCAACAAGCTCATCAGTGAACATGTCGAGAAGAGGTATCGAGATCTGCTATAAGCAACAAGCTCGACGGTTGACATATCGAGAAGAACGCATAGAATCTACTCTGCTGCATTGAACTTCTTGAATGTTCTCTTCTGGTTCTTTGTCCAGGTGGTTTGAATCCAGTCTTCCTCTTAAGAACCCTAAGAAGCGAAAATAACAGAAGCATCATCAGGTGTTCGAAGAGGAAAAGAAAATAAAATTGCAGTTATTTAGAACAAGTACATGGGCTAGTAATAAAGGCAATCCCTACGGCCAGGAGGAGGTCAAGATGTGACTGGATTCATCCTTGCAGGATCTGGATGTCCACGAGTAACCCAAATCAATTTTTGCTTGAAGAAGCGTTGGAGATCAAAATCGAATTCCTTTCATTTTTCC
>NW_026727951.1:0-25021 GCF_029784015.1 Lycium ferocissimum | reverse complement strand
GGTTTTTCCCCCCGGTTTGTTTGTATATGTTGTTTTTGGGGGCGATTTCATTCGCGGTAAACGTATGACCGACACATATGTATATATGTTGTTTTGATGACCATTGTGTGGCCTTTGTTGGTATCTTATGTGCGCGGGGTTATTTTGGATGTCCAAGTAAAACAAGGAAACTCTCTTAGAAATTTTTAAAATTATATAAATTTGGAACACGGCCTTGTTGAAAACACGGTATATACTTGGATGCGTTTGATATAATTTGTGATAGCGTTTGATAGGTGTGTTTGGGTGCGGATCGGCACACTAGTCTCGGCCTACGGGGTTGGGTCGTGAGGCGCTGACCCAGGTGTTCAGCCTCTGCCTCGACCCCTTTACTGTCGGAGTGCCGGGATGCTTGTCCGGGAGGGTGCACGGATGATGATGAACCAATCGCCGATCCGCGGGGCCGAGCCTCATGTCTCTTTCATTCCTTAGTGGACAATCCCGCGTCAAATGGCCAACTTGACCCTGAAGTAAAACAAGCACACGTATCTACGCGACAGCATGTCCGGAGTCACAGTGCCGCCACCCGAGTACACCGTGGTAGGGGTGGCCTCGCCCTACTAAGTCGGCTACTATCTTTGGGACCACGAAGCCTTTGAACTACGCAGTTACGAATAGAGAGGGACGGTCAAATCTTTTACTCGGGAATCGAGGAGGTGCGGCGCTGCGATTGAGTAAGATACCGGAATATTGCGTAATACGCCCCTCCTCTACTGTTTTTGCTAGCTTAGATACGGCCCTTTTTAAGCCTACATCGGGCGTTCATACGTTCGCTGACTCTTCTTGCCGGTTCTTCCGGAGTTTTGGGCATGGGCCCGAATACGGCGATATCCATCCCATCTGGTGAGCGGTCAAACAATCTTTAACTAAATGTGGCTGACCCACTCACGAATCGATACACGGTCTCCCATATCGGCTACCATGGTGGGGGCTACACAGCCAAAATTAAATCGGAGGTTTGTACTCCGGCCTTCATATTCCCTTGCTTAAGATTCGAGAAATGATCAGCTCGGGCCGTCGTACCTCCGGTGGTAAATAATGTCGCAGAGAATGTCGGTGAACTCTTATTTGGAGGAGGTGCATTTGCTCCCCTCAAAGATATCGAAGCATTATACCTTTGAGGCCCGAAGCTCACATCCCGCATGACCTATACGAAGCCAACTCTATTGACTCCGTATCCGAAGCATGTATTATCTGCGAGCGTCCTCGGTATCTCGTCTATGAAGCCTGCCGGGTCCCACTGCATTGGGTTTCGAACCATAAAACTCTGGAGGATTTAGGCTGATAAAATCGCGGGCTCTCGCACTTGCTGCCCTGTCACCTTGGCCCGGACCTTGCCGCTGAGCTTGCGCGGCAACCAATTGGGTCAACAACTGAATAGGCCACGCCCTGCGGCCTTGTACAGTGGCAGGGGGTGGGCCCAGGTGATGCCCCTTGGGGCTGGAGCTGAAACTCTTTCCTGCTCTGCTGACACTGGTGGAGCATGAGAAGTCTGAGGAGGGGCTTCGTTATGAGACTCGCCCTCTTCTACCTCCACTGGTGGCTCCCGTTCAACTCTTCTCCCAGCCACCGTCTTGGCCTTGCCCTTTTGGGCCGCCGTAGCTTTTCTCGTCACAGGCATTGCTGAAATCATAGCAAACGATTAGGAGAAGACCAGGAATCTGTAACATGGCTCTACCGCACGATCTAGAGTGCAAAGAAGGTCGAGTTATTCCTAAATGCCCTGCAGCCTCCTGTTTATAAGTGTGGCGCGCTTCCACACCCATAAACGGGACTCTCCGGACACGGCTCGTACAACCCCTAGGACAAGCGCTCGATACCACTTTTGTCACGACCCTACCCGGAGGCCATGACGGGTGCTCGATAGTATTCTACCGGCACCTCTTATCATGTATTCTATTCGTGCTACTGAGTGGGCCATATGGATGATACAATCATACCTTACTCAACATAATCATCAATAACATACTCGTGAACGAGTGTCAGTCGATTTTACCAAAAGATTATACATCCATAAAGGCGATCAGGACTACAAACATTTGACTGTACACGTCTCGTCTCACGAGCCTCTCTAAATAAAATACATATATCCACAAGTTGGGGCGGATTCCACCGTGCCCAAATATGTACAAAAGTAAGTACCGGTAAACCGAAGCCGGAACAATGGAGCGCTTCCAATGTATCTTTGGTGGGGCCCCTAGGGATCAGATGCGTCTACTTGTTTACTGCTGGACATGAGCAGCGACGTCCACAAGGGGGCGTTAGTACGAGCAATATCCGAGTATGTAAGGCATGAGTAACAACATATGGAAGGATACAAAGCATGAATAGTAACAAAACGAAAATATAGAACATATCATATCATGGGATAAAGAGCAACCTGTACATCTGAGTGCCTTTTAGGCGGGTACCATGCATGCTTAGTGCTGCGGAACGTGCAGCCCGATCCATATATATATATATATATATATATAATATTATATTGCTGCGGAACGTGCAGCCCGACCCATGATATATATATTGCTGCGGAACGTGCAGCCCGATCCATAACCACATATCCCGCGTCCGGGACGGTATCATGTCATATTATACCAACTGATCAGGTGGTTACGCGTATATAACGCTCTCGCCCTTTTCCCATATTCCCCATATACATATACATATATCATATTCATATATCATATTCATATATCATATGAGTAGCATGCATGAGAGCCCAAATAAAGTCATGTATCTATCGGAGTGACATAAGGTCGGTATCCTCCGATCATATTATTGATTAATCGTGGTCGCTTCGTCTCACTTTGGAGGAACGATTATAATAAGGTGAGACTGTCAATGAAGAATAGCTTCACGAGGAAATAGCTCAACATCCTCATATCGTTATTGAAAATCCGGGCAATAGTTATATCAAAATCTTTCGGACGGTACTCGAAAAATATATCAATTCTCATAAGTATATCAAAGTATCGTAGGGACCATAGTCGTATATCAAATCATTCCGAGCCTATGAAGAATCAAGTCATCATATGTTACAAAACTTTCTACGAACAAATCGAAGCGATCCGAGCCTTTCGGTGAAAGTTACGGACTTTCGTAGTTTCGGAATCGTTTAGAAACAAACTCTTTTTTTGAAAGCAAAATCTTTATGCAACTTTTGAAACTTGATTATACAAATGACATAAGGACTAGGATTTGACCACATTAAGAATACAAATATCATGAAGCCAATGAGAATCATAAACATGCTCGGATCAGGAATAGAGTTACCTCGAAATTCGTGTCATAACTTATTTTCAACTAAGACATGCCAAAGAAAGAAGGGTGAGCCTTAACATACTGCTCAACCTCCTATTGGCTACGTCTATCCGCACCTCGAGCTCGCAAATCTACATTCGAGAGGATTCACACTAATGTTAGTCTCTGTATTACATACTTATCTCAAGTTCCAACTTAAACTATTTTATATTCTATCGAAAATCGAAAGCATCTCCCCGTTTAGGTGCCCTAGCCCGAATTCTCAATTCATCAACCAACAACAACAACAACAATATCAACATCAATAATATCATTTCCTATAACAAAGTATTCCATAAAACAGCCACGCTCGTTTTCCAACTTCCATAACTAGTCAATTCTCTATTCAATCATTTAATTGTCTGCCGAATTCATAAACTACACCAACAATCCGCATGCCAATAATCATCATTCTTATGGACACAAGAACCTATATTAACATCATACTACTCTACAAAACAGTCCACAACAATTGCGACGTCAACATGAATCATCAAACATTCATTTTCATTATAGAATCCGCACACAACATTTCAAACATACTAAATAAAATTAGTCCTTCATCCCTATATAATACTACATGTACACGGCCCAACTTACAACAATCACAAATTCAATTTAAACCATTCAATACCTTCATTTCCATCACATAGAATTCACAACAACAACCAAAAACATGCTAAACAAAGTTGATTCTTCACCTCTACACATATGCACCTATTCGGCCAACACCATAATCCATAGTTTCATGAATTCCATTCATTTTTCATATACTATAACATGCTCAAATCATCCATAGAACATGCAAGGGAGGATTAAATCTTACCTTTTCACCAACTTCTCCCACTAGCTAGCTTTGGTGAAACACAACAACTACGATTTTCTTGTTCTAACACCCACTCCACGTCGACGAGGACCTTCCCGAATTAGTAGAGAAACTAGAGAAAACAATTTTTGGAGATCAATTCTTGGACCTCAAATTTTCAAGGTCTTGGCCGAATAGGCCTTGTGGTTTTCTCTCAACTTTCTTGAAATTTCCAAGTGATGAAAGTGATGAAATGAGATGACTTGGTCATCTTTTATTTCAAGTAGTAGCCAACCATGTGGCCATGGCCCACACCAAGGTGGCCGGCCACACGGCTCCCCTTATTCTTTTTTTCTTTCTTTCTTTCTTTTTCTCCAAGTTTCTAGAATTTCTTAAGTCATAAAGATGACAATTTTATTGCTTGCCTAGTCATCTCTGTCCACATGTACACTTAATCCTTGAAATATGATAGTTTAAATTCCAAGTTTGCCCAATATTCCATGCCAATAATATTTATAAGCGACTTGCGCATTAAATCAAAGCCGGAAAATGGCCTTGTCCTTAACTTTCCTTCCATAACCTATTACACGAACTCGGACTCTTGTATTGCAAAACGAGCATCCAATGATCTTGCATCCTTTCGACAATAACTCCGGTGTCTATAGTTAACTAGCTAACTCCTAATAAATCTCAATGTACCGAAACTTGGGGGTGTAATATTTATATACTCAGTACATATTTCGTACTGACCCCCTTTTTTCGAGGGGCTGCGTTTCATGCCCGCAGGTACAGACGCTCGTTTCGGTCATCCGCCAGCTTAGGATATCTATTCTGCTATCTTGGAGTGCTCCCTTGTTCCGGAGCCTATATTTTGGGTACAGATCCTTTTGTTGTATATATATGCTAGCCAGGGGTACGGCGGGGCCCTGTCCCATCATATGTTACTGTTGTCACTCTTAGAGGTCTGTAGACATATGTGTGGGTTGTATATAGTTACTATTTAGTTCTGTCTGTATGACTTATGTTTTGGGGTGTCCCCATTCGTAGTGGCAGCTTTGTCGGCTTCCATATATATGTGTTTTGGGATGTTGTGTGTAGTGGCAGCCTTGTCGGCTTGCGTAGATATATATATACATGTTTTGGAAGCTGTGCGTTATGATAGCCTTGTCGGCTCGTGTATGGTTGGGACGTCTCCCCTATATTATGGTAGCCTTACCGGCTTACACACGATGTTATCTGTCGAAAGTTGTAACTCCTCCGGAGACAGGTTGTTGTGATATGTATATATATATGCGACAGTTTTGAGATGACATCATGCCTTTCTATATATAAGTTCTTTATTATGCTAGTGGTGGGCGATTATAGTTAACAGGTGTATACGAGTCTCTAGCTCGGGCACTAGTCACGGCCTACGGGGCTGGGTCGTGACAAAAGTGGTATCGAGCAATTCATCCTTGGAGTGTCTACGAACCGTGTCTAGTAGAGTCTTGTTTATCGGTGTGTTGTACCCGCGTCCCCCTTAAACGGAAGGCTACGGGACATTTAGGATGTTATCTTTCCTTCTTACTCTAGATCGTGCGATAAGCTATATTATCGGGATGATTCCTCCCTAACGGATTATTATATTTACGGCGATGCCTCCGAGAAGCGGCAGCGCGAGAAGGGCAAGGCGGTGGGCGGAGAGACCGGCCGGATTCGGAGAGTTACTAAGGCTCATACCCGGCATGCACAGAGGTTGTGCTCCGGCCCGGCCCGAGCTGCTACACCGCCGCTACCAGAGGAGCACAGGGCAGCAGCAGCTGCAGATCAGGGGGCGGCTCCACCGCCAGCTCCCGAGGTTCCGATGCCGAGCCTCCGGCTCCTCGGCCGAGGGCGGAGGATAGGGCTATGAGAGATGCGGTTTAATTCTTGCGAGGAGGGTTAGTGGCAGGGCAGGCTCGCAGGCACGGATTAGGAGGTGATCATGCGGACAGACATGATAGTTTGAGGGCCCGCGATTTCTTGACTTGTAATCCCCCAGAGTTCTACGGGTCAAAGCCCGCGGAGGATCCGCAGGAGTTTATTCGGCAGATGCAGCGTACGTTGAGGATAATTAAGGCTTCTGGAGGCGGAGTACGTCGAGGTTGGCTTCGTATCGGTTGTGGGATGTAGGTTAATTGGTGGTATGAGTCTGGGAGTTGTCTAGGGGCGAGGATGCTCCTCCAGCAGTATGGGATGAGTTCGTGGAGGCCTTTCTGGGCCATTTTCTACCTCCGAAGATGAGGCGAGCCAGAGTTGATAGATTCGCACATACGAGCGAGAATGGCGAGTGTTCGAGATTATAGCCTTGACTTCGATTCGTTGGCTAGACATGCACCCACTATTGTGCCGATATGGGCGATAGGGTGCATCATTATGTTAGGGGGGCTGGATCGTTCCTTAGTTGATAGTTGCATGATAATGGCTTCTCGGCCGTATGGATATTGCTCGAGAGTACGGGCGTATGCACGGGGGGTAGAGGATCGACAAGGGCGTCCGCTAGGCGAGTTATGATAGAGCCCGGCATAACGGGGCTAAATCGGCGGGCTATCGGGTGAATTTCGGGGCGGGCGGCCTCGGCGGTATAGTAGATATCCTTCTCGGCCCGGCACGGAGTGCACCCACTTGATTCGGTCGGAGATTTGATAGCACGGGGTATTCGGGAGGCCCGGTCGAGCTCGGGGCTTCGGGTTCGCAGGTGAACAGAGGTTCCAGTCAGTCGAGGCCACCCTTGCCTCGGTGTTCTCGATGTGGGAGACATCATTCTGGGGAGTGTTATCGTGCTACGGGTGCTTGTTTTTCTTGTGGCCGTCAAGGCCATATTATGAGGGAGTGTCCGTTTGGGGTAGTCCGAAAGTGGTGCGGCTCAACCTCTCTTGGGTCGGTTGTTCGGTTCATCTTCTTCTCGTAGCTATGCGCCCTATGGGGGGCGGTATGCGCACCGGCGGAGCCGTGGTAGAGGCCGCGGAAGAGCTTTTAGTTCTAGCGGTCCTTTGAACCGCATATATGACCAAATGTGGTTACAGGTATATTATCGATTTTCTCTCGAGCCGTATATGCATTGATAGATCCAGGCTCCACCTTATCATATATATCTCCCTCTGTTGCTAGTAGAATCGGGATAAAACCTGAATCGATTGAACCATTTGAGGTAGCTACAGGTAGGAGATTCGTTAAAGCAAACGGTATATAAAAGGTGTTCGGTGAATATATATAGTCGTCATACCGTGGCAGATTTGATTGAGTTAGATATGACTGAGTTTGATGTTTTTATGGGTATGGATTGATTAGCATCCCGTTATGCTAACGTTGATTGTAGAAACAAGATAGTTCGGTTTCGGTTCCGGAGTGAGCCGGTTATAGAGTGGGTAGGAAATCGACATCGACGAGGGGTAAGTTTATTTCATACCTCAAGGCAGGAAGATGGTTAGAAAGGGTTATATTTATCATCCGGTTCGTGTGCATGACTTGAAAGGTAGGCACCGACTCTTGATCGATCCGGTCGTCAATGAATTCCATATGTATTTCCGGAGAGGAACTTTCAGGTCTTCCTCCGAGCGGGAGATAGAGTTCACTTGTAGATGTGTTGCCGGATACTAAGCCCATATCTATTCCTCCTTACGAATGGCACTGCGGCAGCGAAAGAATTAAAGGAGCGGTGAGGGATCTATTAGAGAAGGCCTTCGTGGGCCCGGCACATCACCTTGGGGAGCACCGGTATGATTCGTGAGAAAGAAAAGATGGGTATTTGCGGATGTGTATTGATTATAGGCACCGAACAAGGTGACTATAAAGAATAGATATCCCTCCCCATGATCGACGATTTATTTGACCAGTTGCAGGGTGCTAAGTGTTTCTCGAAGATAGACTTGCGGTCGACTATCACCAGTGCGGGTAAGAAGCGGATATTCAGCGCATTTAGGACCCGATACGGAGCACTATGAGTTTAGGGTGATGTCTTTTGGGCTGACAATGCTCCAAAGCGGTGTTTATGGACTTGATGAACCGAGTGTTCAAACGTTCCTAGATATGTTCGTAATCGTATTTATTGATGATATCCTGGTCTATTCACGATCAGAGGAAGAGCATGCGGATCATCTCAGGACTGTACTTGGGGTGCTCCAGCACTAGAGATTTTATGCTAAGTTCTCTAAATGTGAATTCTGGTTGACTTCAGTAGCATTCTTGGGGCATATTGAGCCGACGCATTCGGGTGGATACACGAGAAGATTGAGGCCGTAAAGACTTGGCCTGGCCTACGACACCCTCGGGTACGTAGCTTTACGGGGTTAGTAGGATATTACGAGAAGATTCATGGAGAAGTTTGCCCGATTTCGGTGCCTTTAACGAGGCTAACTCGGAAGCCTAAGTTCCGAGCAGACCGATGCTTGTGAACGAAGCTTCCGATTCTTTAAAAGAAGTTGACTACGGCTGGGTTCGACTCTTCTGTAGTGGACCCGATCGGTTATGTCATTTATTGTGATGCTTCCGGTGTTGGGCTAAGATGTGTATTAATGCGGCATGGCGAGGTTATAGCCTATGCCTCCCCGGCTCGAAGCATGAAAGAAATTATCCTACCATGATGCGGAATTCGCGGCGGTGATTCACGCTTTAGATATGGAGGCATTATCGTATGGCGTGCGTATTGATATTTATGCATCACAAAAGCCTTCGATAAATCTTTAAGTAGAAGGAGCTAAACTTGCGACAAGAGAAGATGGCTGGGGTGCCGAAAGACTATGATGTTGATATTCTATCTATCCTCGGGAAAGCCAACGTTGTAGCAGATGCACTGTTATAGAGTCTATGGGTAGCTTGATGGACGTGCAACCAGAAAGGAAAGAAATGGTTCGTGAGATTCATCAGCTAGCTAGTCTTGGAGTCCGTTTGGCTGACACTGGAGATAGCGGAGTTTCTATCCGAGGAGTTGCTGAATCCTCTATTATGGAAGAGGTAAAGCGACGTCGGTCTGAGGACCCGTTCGGCACGGTATGGGGATACGGCCAACGAAAAGTAGAAGACCCCATTCGAGATTACACCGACATACTACTATATAGAGGCGATTAATAATATTGTACCCGAGGTACGGCGGGCTACGGCGAGGTTATGGGAGAGGCACATTATGCCCGTTATTCTCCATCCGGGTCTAGAAAAATGTATCATGACCTCGAGTGCTTGTATTGGTGGGATGATATGAAGAAAGACATAGCGAGAGTTGTTGCTCGGTGCCTAAATTGCCAACGGAGTTAAGATCGAGCATCGAAGCCTGGTGGATTATTACAAGAGATGGAGATCCCGACTTGGAAGTGAGAAAATTAATATGGACTTCATTACGGGTTTACCTCGCGCTCTCACTTTAAAAGTATGATTCCATATGGGTTATAGTAGATAGGGCCGACAAAATTAGCCCATTTTCTTCCGGTCGAGACTACTTATTCGGAGGACTATGCAAAGTTATATATTAAGGAGATAGTAAGACTTCACGGAGTTCCCACATCTATTATATCGACGCAGGTTCTCGGTTTACATCTAACTTCGGAGATCATTCCGGGGAAGGATTGGGGACACGGTGAGTCTTAGTATAGCATTTCACCTCGGTCGACGGGGACGGGCGGGCGTACTATTCGTATCCCGGGGAGATATGCTACGGGCATGTGTCATCGACTTCGTAGTAGGCCGGATGATCATCGACCACTTATTGAGTTTGCCTACAATAATAGCTATCATTCTACAACGATGGCATAGCTGTGCGAGGCTTTGTACGGCGTGCGCAGTCACCTATTGGTCGTTTGATGTTCAGAGACTAAGCTAATCGGCTCAGACATGATTTAGCAAGCCATAGATAAGGTAAAACTCATTCGGAAAGGTTATTAACGGCTCGGGTCGACGAAGTCCTTGGAGATAATCGACGTCGACACTTAGAGTTCCGGTTGGCGACTAGGTATTCTTGAAGGTGTCACCTACGAAGAGTGTGATGAGATTCGGCAAGAGGAGCTCAGCCCTGTATATATTGGGCCTTATCAGATTGTTCGTAAGGTAGGCAAGGTTGCCTATGAATTAGACCTACCCTCTGATCTGGAAGCAGTACGCCTAGTGTTTCATGTGTCTATGCTTCGCAAGTACATTGGTGACCCTTCCAGGATATTCCCTATAGATGATGTCTAGGTGACGGAGGAGCTATCGTTTGAGGAGAATCTTATACCATCTTTCGGATCGTCGAGGTAAGAAGGTTGCGTACTAAAGACGTGAAAAACTCGTTAAGGTACCGTGGCGGAACAAACAAGTAGTGAGAATGACTTGGGAAGGTGAAGAGAATTCGGAAGAAGAAATATCCTCACTTGCTTTCCTATTCCTACAGGTAATCTAAACTCCTAAATTAGTTATGTTGATTGATGAATGAACTGTATATGATAGCTATAAAAAAGACTCCCCCGAAGTGTTTATAAGACCCTGTAAGACTAGTATAACATTCGAGGATGAATGTTCTTGTCACGACCTGCTCGCAGGGGCGTGACTGGGCCGCCCGACTCCGGGCACCCGTACGTACTCAAAAGCCCAAAAATAATAAATCAAATATCGGGATAATTTGGACGTAGTTTCCTCGCTTTTTCTTACTAACCAAAATTAACTCCGCACGCAAAATACAAACAAAGGCCCACAGAGCCAACATATTCACATACACATATATAGGCGAGCCGGCAAGGGCCGCGCGTGGGCGGGGAACCTCCCCAAAACATATCACATATACATACACCGTACGTACATAGCCATAACCCACACATGCTCCATGTGCCTCTAATATACACAACAACCGAAGACGGGACAGTGGCCCCGCCGTACCCAAATAAGCACATGTACGTAATGTATGTGACAGAGCATATACCAAAAGTACAAGCTCCCGATCAAGGGGAGCCACTCCAAACAAAGAACCGATATCCTACGCCGGTGGCGCATCACGCGCGCGTCCGTACCGCGGGCACGTAGCGTGCCCCCGAAGAACGGCAGGGGGTCAAGACGGAAGTGTACCGAGTATGTAAAGCGGAAAGTAACAAGTATAATCATAACCAAGGGCAGGGTGCGGAAATATAACGGAGCGCTATGATTAGAATACTAAGTATAAAAGGTAATACCTTGTCCGAGACCTCGTAAAACATAATGCATATCGAATCATATAATGTCACGCAAACATATATCGTGTCCCGGCCCTCTCGATAAGGGACTCGGTAAGTGAAGTCATGCATAATAAAATCAAGTATCATGTGTGTGATGACGTGTCCCGCCCTTATTAAGGGACTCGGTGATATGAAATCATATCTCGTTAAAAATCATGTATCATGTATACATAACGTGTCCCGCCCTCTCGCGGGTCTCGTGAATAATAATCATGTGCCGTCCCGGCCACCATCCCCGTATCATCATATCATAATCATACAAACAACGTGTCCCGCCCGCAAGTACGAGGGACTCGGTGAATAATGCAAAGAAGTGCGCACGAGAACATGTCCTGGCCCGGGCTCAGTGAAAAGACATATCATAACTTGCACGAACAGAGTAATGCAGAAACATATGCATATAAGTCCAGACTCAATAGACAAATCAAACATTATGTCATATTACATACCTTCCGGATGACGTGACAGATTATGTCCAAGCAGAATTTTTGAGATTGTTCGTACGTAACAAATATATCACAAGGCCCACGGAATATTCATAATGATCATTCTTTAGCAAACGGAACCATCTAATGCCAAATCACTTCAAGGAAGTCAGGTAACAATCGTAGTATATACGTAGGCCCTTTTTGGGGACGGCACGATTACTTGCATCGAGTCATGTTTCTAGGATCATAACACATATCGGGATATATTATAGACTTGTCATATCTATCATTCGCCAACAGTACAATAATCAAAAGATTCCTTTAAGCATTGTATAAAAATAAATCAATTAAAACCACAGTAAGAGGTCTCGGAGTCTGTGGGCCCACCTCGGGTAAATCGAGGTGGTGAACTCGAATTATGGATCATAAACCTTATGGAATCATTCATGAGAGTTTTGGGACAATCCGAGTCCATTCGTGAAGATTACATTCATAGAAGTCACTTTGATGACAATTTATGAAGAAACTATTTCAATTGCATTTGAAGGAAATGAGGCCAATTTCAATCTCGGGTTTCGAGTGACAGAGTCATATCTAAGGCTCGCGTCCAAGCCTACTACATTTAGAACATGCCAAAGAATGAAAGGGAAGACTTTACATACCTTCCTTGCCCTTTACGCTTGCTAAAACTCCAATCTCGTTTCATCGAAAATCTGCAAATGGTCACCTAAACCAGTTACTATTCATGAGAGTTACCATTTCAATCTTGGGCTCACACTTGTCTACCGAAGTTTCGGCAGCACCTCCCCTATACATATGTCATCCCCGAGATTCAACTCGGCTCAACACAATCAACAACAACCCAACAACAACATCAACAATCACAACAATCGCTACAAACCGCAACATAACACAATTAGTCTACTTTCTTCATAAAGCAACAACTTCCAAACTAACTTTACATTTTCAAACTAATATCAATGTTTTTATATTTCTTTACTAATTCAAGGCCATTCAAATACGATTCGGACACATTTCTCATTATTCTACATAATATACACAATTTCCATCAAACTATAATTCATCCCAAACTTCTACAAATGCAACAAAACTACAAAATTACTTCGTTTTCCTTCCAAACTCCTTAGCAACAACCATAATTTACATTTAGAACCTTGCTTTCACAATTACATAAAAACTATATGAAAATCACACACTTTCCGATAATAACTTAACAACAATTTTCTCATGCCAATTAAGACCATTAGCCTTCCGTTTTCATCAAAAGACTCCAACCACACAATCAACATACTAAATAATATTTATTCATCTCCCCTTCACCTATGGCACTACACGGCCATGATCTTTTCTTCCAACTTCAATTAAATTTATTCAACTTTCACCTTCGATTCAAATTCCACAACTAAAATACAATACAAGATTCAACGTCATCACGATACACACTAAAATATACACACGGCCACATGCACACACTTCACACACACGGTCATGCACTCATCTCACACACACACACGATGATTTCATAATTTTCCATACGATTCAAGTCGTTCCAACGTATACACTTTCCCATAACATAAGTTATTAAAATTCTTACCTTTTCTTCAAATTTCCACTTGCCGCAAACGTAGTTTTCTTGCCCAACCAATTATACCACGTCGAAGAGGATCTCGAACTTACTAAGAATTCAAGAAGGATGAGATTCTAAGATCAAAGTTGAAGGACTTGGAATTTTTTTTTTTCTTTCTCCCTTGTTCGGCCGAGAGCTTCTCTTGGAGAGGTTCTTCAATTTTTTTTTTATCTTGTTTCTTGAATTTTCTTGAACCTTGCCTCTCTTATATTGAGTGATCACATGCTAGATCACATGACTAGCTTCATGGATTTGGGCCAAGGCCTTGGTATGGCCGGCCACCCTTGATCCTTTGGGCCTTGTTTCCTCTTATTTTTTGTTGAGCCCAATTCATTATAATTCTTGTTTTGTAATTCCCGAAGTGAATTTTTGAAATTCCAATTTTGCCCTTAGGCCTTCTCCGACGTTTACGCATCCATATTCCCATAAGTAACAACATACACACCAATTGGAGTCAAAATGTGACCTTATTCTTACACGTCGCAATTATTCCCAATTTCTCCAAATATGCTAAAACACGGGATATAACAGGGACCCACGGACGGGTGTCGACCCGAGTTGGGCCCGCCTATGAAAAACATACTTATCACATGCAATACAATCACCTACGAGCATATCGAGGCAATCCGAGCCTTTCTGTGAAAGATACGGGCGTTCGTAGTTACGGAACTTTTAAAAGCCAAACTTTTTATGCAAAAGTTGAAAATCAAATATTTCAAAGGCATAAAGGCCAATATTTCATCATGTCAATATACGAATTTCCAAGAAACGAATAAGAGTCATAAACATGCTCGGATTGTGAGAATAGAATTTTCTCGAGGCTCGTGTCATAGCCTATTTGTAACTAAGGCATGCCAAAGAAGAAAGAATTGAGCTTTAAATACCTCGTACGCACTCAACGCTAGCTCAAACTCAAGATAAATCCAACCTACGTCTCGGGCTGCCCAAGGTCTACAAACAAGTCATAATATGTCAAACATTAGCTAGAGACATTTGGGCATTTAATTCCAATTTAGCCCTTAATTCTACGTAAATTAGCAGCATTTCCCCGTCAAATAGGCCAACCCCGAGAATTTAACTCGGCCAAATCAACAACAACAACAACAACAACCAACCTAGCAACATTAATAATCAATCCGAAAGGCAATACAACATTAATAACTCTCTTTTCCATCATTCAATAACTTTCAATATATATTCAATTCAACGGCTTACCTTCAAGCCAACATCGACGCTTATACATTGAAATACTAACCCGAACCCATACCAACAATATTTAAAGACATTCTAAGCAATTCAAACAATCCAAATAACACTCCCACTCACCCGAAAACTGCACAAACCCGAGAGCCTCAATTATAACACACTCCTCATTTCCAAATCATGATTTGCACCAACAATTCACATTCTAACAATGTCATGCTCATAATTATACAAGTTACATCAAATGTACAATAGCCTCCAAATCAGTCCGCAACAATTACAACATCAATTTGAGTCATTAAACTCTCATTCTCATCATGGAATTCATAACGACAACAACTAAAACACTAGGCGATATTAATTCATTTCTTGTCACATAAATGGCCTACATTCGGCCAACACCTCCTACAAACATATATAGATGATCCTCATTCATTTCTTCACCCTACAATGATCACAACATGCTAACTAGACTTCAATTCATTACTTCAATACAACACAACACACACACCCCTCACACGGCTATGCACTACACACACAACCTTCACTCCAACATGCCATATTTCATGATTTTCATTCATTTTAGCATACTACAACATGCATACAACCTTTATAACACATAAAACATAATCAATTCTTACCTTTCTTCTTCAACTCCACACTTTGCCTAGGGTTTGCAATTGACACAACGAATGGTTGGATGACCCGAACAACGCTTCCACGCTACTTAGGGACCTCAAATTAGTGGGTTTACATCAAGAAAATAATTTTGGAGTGGCTAGAATTGATCTTCAATTTTTGGTCTCCTTGGCCGAGAGCCTCTTTGTTTCTTCAACTTCTTGCTCTTTTTTTTTCTAAGTGTTGTAATGAATAAATGAATTGGTAGTCATCTTTTAAGCTAATGCAAGACTTATACAAGTGTCCCTTGGCCCACACAAGTGTTGGACCAATTAAAATTATCCACAAATTGTGTGGGCCAAACTCCACACCACACGGCCAAACAAAGAAAAAGATGCATGATCTTCAACTTCCATAAATTCCAATTTTGGTCCCAAATTTTCCTAATTGTTCCATACCAACAAATTCATGAACAACTTATGACTCAAAATAAAATCGAAGGTCAAAAATCCCGACTTTGCATCCCGGAATGGTTTTGGCCCTAACTTATCATAATTACACCGAATTGTCCCGATGCACAAAATACGGGACATAACACAGTATATATATGATTATTTCACCGAGTCTCTCACTAGAGGGCCGGGTACGGTATATATATGATTATTTCACCGAGTCCCTCACCAGAGGGCCGGGCACGGTATATATATAATTACTTCACCGAGTCCCTCACTAGAGGGCCGGGTACGGTATATATATGACTTCGTTCACCGAGTCCCATAATGGGCCGGGTACGGTATATTATATATAAGTATGACTCTTATCTCATAAGGCACAGATGCATTGCTATCCTTGATTGTCATACTTGCCTCCTGCCATCTTTTACTCAGTCATGATTTTATTTATTGTACTTCATGCTTTACATACTTAGTACATTTTCCGTACCGACCCCTTTATTCGGGGTCGCGTTTCATGCCCGCAGTACGTACACGCAGTTCGTGATCCTCCGATCTAGGACTTCGCTCACGCTTGAGAGAGCTCTATTATTTCGGAGCTTGAGTCATTTTGGTACAGATCCTTTGAAATTGGCTTTGTTATACTCTTAGAGGTCTGTAGACATGTGTGGGTTATGTATATGGTTTGGTCAGATATGCAGATGTAGTTCATTTTGGATATTCCCGTGTATATTGGTAGCCTTGTCGGCTTGCGTATTTTGTTATGTTTGGTTACTGTGACTCCTCAGGAGACAGGTTCATTCTGATATATGGCATTATGAGTCTACAGCATGTTTTTACATATTTTCACACTATCCTTAGTATCGGTCGATTATATCTAACGGTGTTCGTATACGAGTGTCCAACTCGGGAACTAGTCATGGCCCATCGGTTTGGGTCGTGACAAAAGTGGTATCGAGCGGTTTCATCCTAGAGTGTTCTATACCGTGTCTAATAGAGTCTTGTTTATCGGTGTGTTGTGCACCACATCTATAAACAAGAAGCTACAGGACATTTAGGATGTTATCTTTCTTTCTATGTTAGATCGTGCGATGAGAGCCAAGTCATAGGAAACGAAATTCCTTGTACTAACCCTTAATTTCAGCGGAAGAATGGTGTTGACAAAGGAAGAGGATGACGATATAGGGATTACTGAGAGATGACGAAGTTGAAGGAATCGGTCTGTAGGCAAGTAATGGTAAAAAGGATTATAAGTCGATATGGTAAGAATGTTGCAAGTATTATCAAAATGTATAGCCTATGAATGGAAGAGAAGGTGACCAGGGAAATATATAAGGACGATTGATAAAAGTTCAAGTATATTCTGAATTCTGACGCATGAGGTAAGTTTCGTCATCTTTGCATTTCTGTTCGATATTGAGAGCCCTGTGAGGCTAAGGTGTGTTACGCATGTGTATATTTGGCCCTGTGAGGCATTGCATGTATTTTCTGGGCTGCGTGCAGGATTTGGATAGTAAGAAGTATAGGGGAAACTCTGTCAAAATTTTCCTAAAATTTAAGGACGAGAACCAAGGATTTAAGAGATAACAAAGATTATACGTCTATGATTGCTATGGATTGATTAAAGGGAAAGTATAGGACACGTTGATATGGGATGATAAAATAAAGATGACACCACAAGTGGACATCAGGCATCAGTTATTGGAATCAAAAGTACTATTCCGATTGGACAGATAGTTGGGCACATCACTATCAGTTATTGTAATCAAAAGTACTATTCTGACTGGACAGATAGTTGGGCACATCACTACTTCGAGTATACCTATAAATTTTGATCGAGAATGACAATGAAATACAACACTATAAGGTAAAACCTTTAAGGGGGAAACAAGTAAGCTTGAGTACGAGCACAAGGACTGACTAAGGTATTGGAGGAATTATGACACCCGACAATGGGGCGATCGAAAAGTAATAGGGAGTTATGAAGCAAGATGAGCTAAGGAAATGCAAGGGGAAGCCATGAAAGTAGACGGAGATAAGATCGCAAGAAAAGGATTCAAGGATATTGCGCTGGTCGAAACGAGCTGGTGACAATGAACCCTTGTGAAATTTCAAGCCGCTAGTTATATCAATTGCGAGGGTATATGACATAGAACCATACAAACAATCGCCATGATGAGATGGCTAACAGAATGGTGCAAGCACGATGAGGAGGACACTTCACTCTACAGCCCTCCAGACCGAGAGGAGGATAGGCCGGCTACTGGTATATGAGTCTTTTGTTGGAACTTTTTATATGCGTACAACTATTGCAGGATACCATTGATAGTTGACAAATGGAAGTTTTGAAGGGACCGATAACCAAAGTACTTATAGATGACTGCGGCTAAGAAGTTTTACCGCTACAAGGAATCTTAACATTTAGGAAAGGAAAGCAGTTGTATATGCTGATTGATGGCTTGTCATCGGGAGTTCCAAAGGCTAAAATAGCATTTGCCTCGTCGAAAGAGTAAGAAATCCTTTTACTCTAGAGGGAGATGCATTACGAGAATTTATCGGAATCCGTTAGAGTTTCAGCTTGTTCTAGGTTATGTGATAAAGGTCACGCAGTAGGGTGGATGCGGTCATACCAGTACTAACGCACCAGATCCCATTAGCACTCCAAGGTTAAGTGTGCTGGGGTGAGAGTAATACTAGGATGGGTGACCCCCCTGGGAAGTGTACAAAAAGTCTTACAAATTCAGAGATAAGGGACAGATGAGAAGCTAGTATAGCCTAAGGGAAATTGGAGTATGCGGAGTGGTTGGAAACCTTAAGAGGTCTCGAAGGACAAGGCGAACTAGATCGGTGGCGAGAAAGAAGGTGCATCACAGCTCTAAAATTAGGATGAGTTCGAATAGTATTTGGAGATACTTTGTAAGCGAGGGGTTAGTAGCCATATATATGCATAGGTATGATATCCCATATGTGACCGCGCCAAATTGGTATGTGTGTCCCAGCAATCGGCGTTGCTATAGACTGAATACATTAATCAAACAGGGTAGAGAAGTTCAAGTAACAAATGGTACAAGATAAGTTGATGCTATTTTCACTACAGGTTAGAATTGGAAAATCCTAATACCATAACGCCAGGAAAAGGAAGAAAGTGAGTATATAGAAAGTAAAAGGGTTAGAATGTCTTAAGTGTAAGGAACGAGGGAGACTGAAGTTTTCAAGAGGGACGGTGGGCAAGGAAAGGGACTATTTGAATGAGATTCGAAGGTAGTCATGCGAAAGGGATAAAGTGTGGTAGTAGGAAACAAAAGAGGAATGTGTGGAGTCAGAGAAAAGACTTCGATAAGTGGGACTAAAGGATAGTAATCACCAATAAGGATGGAAAGTAAGAGAAAGAATGATCAGGCCTTGCAATGATGCTAAGGGATTGCCAGCTCTCGAGAGGTATATAAAGGGATAAATATGTAGTCATATTGACACGGTTACCTCAGACACGAAGGAGCCTTCCTAAAAGATGGTTTAAGAATAGAACGGATTTGCGCATTTAAAGGAATATTTCATGGACTTCAGGGTGGAGAGAAGAGAGTATAATGTAGGGATTTCACGCTACTAACAAGAAGTGGCAGAACACTGGAAGAGCTACAACGCATAGGTGGGGTGCAAATAAGTAGTCAAGGAAAATTTCGGATAAGTGAGCTAAGTGAATAAAATGATTGATAGTGGAGGTGGAAGAGTGTAGCATATTAACTCTCAATGATATATTGTAGGCGCAAAGGGCCCAAACTCGTAGTCAAGAAGAATTTCAGTGATAATAGTTATGGAAAAAGACGAGGAATAAAAAAGAGCAAACTGTGACCAAACGCTCCGTAAAATGTTCTGATGGATCCCAATGTTCCCATTAACCTGTTGATTCAGAAAATGTTCAGTCATAAAAGGTGGAAGTAGAAAGGCCTTAAAGAAGGCAGCGAGAGTGGATCTGTAATGCATAAGCGCTTCGTTTAAATACAAAACCCTCGACTAGCGAGTAAAGAAAAATAAGTCAAGCTATACGATGAGAGAACTCCGTTATTATGAGAGACCAACCGAGTTGGAAGATCATTAGGGTTGGCCAATGACTACCGGTACTCGGGAGTTATTAGTGTGTATGAACACCCTTAAAAAGGGGGGAAGAGCAGATCTAATTCTGAAAGGAGGTGTAGCATTATCAAAAGTCCAAAGAAAGAAGGATGTAGCTTAAAGAGGCCAAGATTTGGGACGTAATGGCAGATCAAGAAGGTATTAAGAGGGACCAGAAATGAATTAAAGATAAGCAAACCACAAGCAGGTAAAAAAAATGATAGAAATTACGATGGATCAAGAAATACTTCATGCGGACGTGAGATGTGATATTTCTAGGCCCGGCGTATCCTAAAGAGTAATAAAAAGAATAAGGAAGGTCTCCAAAATAATTTCACATAGGATAATGGGAAGGATGACAGGGAAGATATGACAATGGTAGCAAAAGGAGCAATGGTTGCATAGCTTGGCGATTTCCAAAGGAAGGAAGAGCGTCGTTCTATTGCCATATATACCTGATACTAGAAGCACCTCTCGGATCACTAATTACACTAAATAGGAGAGCATATACTATTGGAATTATCGGAACCATCAACGTGAAATTGTGCCCGACTGCAATAGGAGGAAGGGCACGCTAAAAAGCTAATGGAGAATAATGACTGACGAGGTAATCGTCGGTACAAGGAAATCGAGGATAAATATATTTACGTTGCAAGAAAGTCGTAATGAAATAAGAATTTCTATAGCCCTATACTTCTGGAATCCTATCGCGAGGTTGAGGAAAGGAAATTAGGGGAAAAGTTTTGGTAGGAATTCAAAGAGGTGGTGAGCTATGAAATTAGTTGAACTCGGATTATACGTTGTTCCAATCGATATGCATCAGAGAATAATGAAATTAGTGAGGAAACATTATGTACATACGCATTGTGGGATATTTTTATGATTGATTTAGGAAGGGAGTTGAGAAGGATAGCTCGAGGAACATAATCGTTATATTTACTAGCCATAAAGAGATACTTAGCAAATATTTGGGGTATCAGTGTGAGAGTGGCTGTGATGAGGATGTAAAGGATTAGAGACCCTAACTGCTGAACTACAAAGAGTCAATACAGTGTGCATCCAAAATCAACGGATACAAGAAGGAAAAATCTGAGACGGCACCGAAGGAGTAAACGCAAAAAGGGTGCCGCATTTGATCAAGGGAGCTGCCTACTAATAGGGAAATAAGGAATGGGAAAAAAGGAGTACTTGCAAGACGACGAGCGGTTATGGCATGGCAAGCCAAGACTACGATAAGGGAAACGGAACGAGAGTGGGATACGAGCTGATACTTGATTAGGCCTATAAGAACAAAGAGGTGATGGAGTGCATAGATGAGTCCAAGGAAAGAGTTAAGAGCGAACGGGAAGAAATTGATCAATGTATAGCATAAAAGTACGGCGATCGGATTCTAAGAGGAACGCAACGAACAAACGGAGGTGTTATGGGTTGTAAACTACAACATTCGAGGACGAATGTTTCAAAGGGGAGAAGGATGTTACACCTCGTTGATTTGGACATTGAGGTTCGTTAGGTTTTAGTTGTTTTAATTGCGATCTGAAGTGATATGCGCCTATATTATGGTTATAAGGGCTTACGATCATGTATGAGAAGTATTGGGAAGGATATCTTTTGGAACGTGACGAGTTTTGAGACAATGCAAAAGCCAGAATGAGGTTCATGAAGTCTAATTTTCAACACAACAAATCGCTTCTCAATAGGACATTGGGGTAAGGAGATATGGACGTTACAATTTGGGATGGCGGTGAAGAAAATAACAATTTCGCGCGAACGCGCGCCGGGAGTGGCGCGAACGCGCAAGAGGCCAAGGGCCTACTCAGGGCGAACGCGCCACCACGAGGCGCGAACGCGGCCGAGCAAATTTCAGCTCCGTGCCGGATGAAGATTATATGATCCGAGGATAAGAATATATATATATATATATATATATATATATATATATATGACATTTGGAGATCGTATGGTGTAAATTAGTTCATACGTTACTTGATGAAAAGCCCCCGTAACCGTAAGCTAAGGTGGGGCCCACATTTTGGGATTTTATAAAGGACATATAAAAAGTTATAAGAGTAGTACATGGGAAGTTGAGCAAGTCTTAAGAAGGACCCTTAAGCTAAATGTGAGCATAAGCCCTCTAAAAGGATGATTTAAGGATACGGTTTCGGATGATCCGACTTGTGGAGGCCAAAACGCCATTCTAGGTTTGGAATTTGGAGTTACACCAAAAATGAAAGTTGTAGATAATTGAATTAGCTTTCAAACCATAGGTCATGGGCCCTCACACAATGTCAGGATCAAACGTTATGACCTTTTTATTGAACGAACGCGCAGGCAGAAAATTAAGCCAGCGCGAACGCGCTGACCAAATTTTAGGTCGGTTTGGGAAGATTCTGGAACTCTATATAAGGGGGGCTTACCGCCCCGCCCCCATTTTCTTCATCCAAAAACACCCCAAAAATTCTGGAAACCTCCCATAACCTCTCAACATCAAATTTTAGCCCGGATCAAATATAATTCCCGAATTTAGATCCAGACAGCGTATAGTTACGACTACAAAATTGCATAACAATGCGTTTGGCTCAGTCCAAGGTGGGAAAAAGTGAAGATATAGCAATATTATCGAGAGAAAGGTATGAATCTCTTGTTATTAACGTTAATCTTGGTTTATTTACGGAGGTGGAGCTGTTAAATAGTTATAAGATAATTCTGTGGTGGAAATATGGGACAAACACCATATGGGATGTTTATGAAGTATGTTGGTATTGGAAATATAATGATTAATGTTGGTATTGTTGTTGTTGTTGGTTCTTTGAGTTGGGATTCTGGGCTAGGTATATAAACAGAGGAGATGCTGCCGAAATTTCGGCAGATCCTAGAAAGAGTTAATTTAAAGGCTTAGGATAAGCATTTGGTAACGAGCCTAATGATGGCATGAATTCCCTTGGTTGTAGATTTGCGAGTTCGAGAAGTAGAAGTTGAGCGAATAGATAAGCTTCAAGGTATGTAAAGTTATCCATTCCTTCTTTTTGGCATGAATTACACAAAGTGAGCCAAACGAACATACATGACTCCAATGAACTCTAGTTCTCAGTGTTACTGGACATGACTGTTGTCTTTGATTCTCAAGTGTTGGTTCATTCTAATTATTCTATCAAGTCTCAAACGATGATTCAGTTTGTACATGATTGCTCCTAATACTCTATTCATACACATTGTTATGTCCTCATTTCACCGAGTCCCTCACTAGAGGGCCGGGTACAATATATATATGATTATTTCACCGAGTCTCTCACTAGAGGGTCGGATACGGTATATATATGATTATTTCACCGAGTCCCTCACTAGAGGGCCGGGTACGGTATATATATGATTATTTCACCGAGTCCCTCACTAGAGGGCCGGGTACGGTATATATATGACTTCATTCACCGAGTCCCATAATGGGCCGGGTACGGTATATTATATATATGCATGACTCTCATCTCATAAGGCACAGATGCATTGGTATCCTTGATTGTCATACTTGCCTCCTGTCATCTTTTACTCAGTCATGATCTTCTTTATTGTACTTCATGCTTTACATACTCAGTACATTTTTCAAAAATCGACCCCTTTCTTCTGGGGTCGTGTTTCATGCCCGTTGTGCACACACCGTTCGGTGATCCTCCGGTCTAAGACTTCGTCAATTTGCTAGAGAGCTTTATTGTTCTGGAGCTTGAGTCATTTTGGTACAGATCCTTTGATATTGGCTTTGTTATACTCTTAGAGGTCTGTAGACATGTGTGGGTTATGTATATAGTTTGGTCAGTTATGAAGATGTAGTTCATTTTTTATATTCCCGTGTATATTGGCAGCCTTGTCGGCTTGCGTATTTTGTTATGTTTGGTTAACTGTAACTCCTCAGGAGACAGGTTCGTTATGAGATATGGCATTATGAATCTACAGCATGTTTTTACATATTTCCACACTGTCCTTAGTATCAGTCTGATTATATCTAACAGGTTCGTATACGAGTGTCCAACTCGGGCACTAGTCATGGCCCATTGGTTTGGGTCGTGACACCTTTCTACTCCTACCTTTTATGACTGAACATTTTCCAAATCAACGGCTTAATGGGAACATTGGAATCCATCAACACATTTTACGAAACGTTTGGTCACACTTTGCTCTTTTTATCCCTCGTCTTCCTCCACAACTATTATCACTGAATTTCTACTTACTCTGAGTTTCCGTTTCACTCTACGTCTACAATTTATCATTGAGAGTTAATATGCTACGATCTTCCACTTCCACTTCCACTATCAATCCTTTTATTCACTTAGCTCACTTATCCGAAATTTTTCCTTAAGCGCTATTTGTGTCCCACCTATGCGTTGTAGTTCTTGCAGTGTTCGTCACTTCTTGTTCATGTCATGAATTCCTTGCAAATATACCCTCTTCTTTCTTCTCCTTCCTGCCACCAAGGCTAGTCCTTACTCATGAATATTTCCCACACATCCTTCTATTTCCTTTATAATTAAATCTCGATATTTCTTATCCTCATCCCATGTCATTGATGTACTACCTCCCGGTTAGCTTTGTTAGTTCATTATCCTCTCGCTTGTCCTTGGTGATTGCTCAATTTTTCTTTTCTTCCTTTCTTCTTCTTTCCTCTCCTTTTGACCAGCCCATTAGTGTACCTTTCCTGCTTTCATCCTCAAACCTTCCTTGAGTTCTTTCCTCCCCGAGCGCCCTTCTCCACTTGTTATCTTATAGTATTGACCCTAAAGTTCGTGAAATATTCCTTTAAACGTGCAAATCCGTTCTATTCTTAAATCATCTTTTGGGGAAGCTTCTCCGTGTCCGAGGCAACCGTGTTAGTATGACCACACATTTATCCCTTTATATACCTCTCGAGAGCTGGAAATCTCTTAGTATCGTTGCAAGGCCTGATCATTCTTTCTCTTACTTCACATTCCTAGTTGTGGTTGCTATCCTTTAGTCCCACTTATCGAAGTATATTCCCTGACCCCACGCACTCGTCTTTTATTCCATACTACCATCCTTTATCCCCTTTGCTTGCCTACCTTTGAATTTTTATCCAATTAATCCCTTGCCTTGCCCGTCGTCTCTCTTGGAAGCTTCACTCACCTCGTTTCTTACACTTTTCCCTTTTCTCAAGACATTCTAATCTCTTTACTTTCTATATATTCACTTTCTTTCTTTTCCCGATATTATCGCATTAAGGCTTT
>NW_026727950.1:0-29276 GCF_029784015.1 Lycium ferocissimum | reverse complement strand
AATATAAGTTCAAGAACTTTTATAAATAGTTTCTTCAAGATTTATCAAACTATACGTGTTTTAGCCAAATCATTATATTCATATAATATAATTTTATCCTAATTTTTAAACTACGCTAAGCTTTCTTCGAAAAAGGTTTCTATTTATATGTAAGCCATTGTATTTGTAAACTTTAGTTTAAATGGCATTATTATTCAAGACTTTAGCAATATTTATAAGTTTTATTTTAAATGATATTTGAAATTTCCTATTTAAGATTATTATACTTGGTATAAGCTTTACTTAAATAACATTTTAAAGCCTGAGTAATATTTATGAGTATTATTTAAATAGCATCATTCTCCAAAACTTTAACAACCCTTATAAGTCTTATTTTGAAATAACATTTAAAAATCCTCTTTTATGCAAAGTATTATAATTTTCTAAAATCTTATTTTAAGCAACATTCTTATATTTCCCCCTAAATACCCTTAGCAACATTTCTTAAACTTTTTTGAAATTTAAAGCACCTTATTTAGCATTAGTTAATTAACCTAAGTTTGGTCGGATAACCGTAAGTTAACGGATCCTAAGGATGCCTAACCCTTCCCTTGTGATAATATAGAACCCTTACCTAGAATCACAATCGTTGCTGCATCATTAACGGAGGTTAGTTTTACCTTAAGTTAATAATTAGGTGCCTTAATTCACCTTAAAATCAATTAGGTGGCGACTCCTTAAAACAAAGCAATATAGAATCTCCAATATGTTGTACTCTCTTAACCCTATTAAATAGGGTGTACACTACCCACACATACGTGACTACGGGCTCCCTGTGGAGATACAGACATTTAGGACGGACGGGGGGACCCCGTGGTGCCCAAAATATGAATAAAGCAAATATATACCAAAAGAATAGTCCAAAGCACTCCGACGATGGTGTGCTTACAAATCAGCCACCGACTCCTGGGGATGACTGCCTCTTGCCTACTGTGGGCATGAACACGGCGTCCAAAGAAGAGGGACGTCGTCTGTATTGTTGTCACCCCGATGCGAAATGAAGTAAACAAACATAACACAGAATCGTAAATCATGAGATGAGGGCATAACCTATGCCATCTTTAAATATAAACAAGCCATGTACATTCATCATACGTAAATACATCACATACATAATCACAGCATGCAAGCATTGTTACATCAACCATATGACATTATATCGTTACCCGCGTCCGGTGACATGTCCGGCCAATTAGGCACGGTGGAATCATATCATCACACATACCATGCATTTCATACATTTGACACCATTAACATTCAATTCATAGACATATCGTGGCTTATCATGATGTTACCATAGTTTAACATTCTTAGTTATATACACGTGCATACATTAAGCTTGCGAGTGACTATATATTTTATATCGGGGTGACGTAAGGTCGTAAACCCCCGGTCATGTTATGGAATAGCATAAGAATAATATCTCACCTTGGAGGAATTTATGATTTAAGGCGAGTACGTATGAGAGAAAATACCAATGGATCGTGATTCTCATCATTGATCTCACAAGAACATTATATGGGTCGCTAGAGTCTTTATTGCGTTCATAGCGTATTTCTTATCCAACATCGTACTCATGGACGTAAACATTTCATCTCAAGGAACATAAAAGATCCGGGAAGGAAGAGGGAAATCGTATATAAGATTCATACCTTAGAAGGAAGGGTATTGCCTCGCATACCTTTTGACGTTAACTACTTTACGGCTTGCTCGATCTCCTTTGTTGTCCTCGTCTTTACCTTCAAGAGTTCGTATCGTCGTTAGCTAGGGCAATTATAAAACCATGCCTCTTAAGGCTAAAGAAAATTGGGCAGACGTTTCCTTTGTTTATACTACTTTCCGCCATATTCCATATCAACTCCCAACACTCATAATAACCATCACAATATCGCTAATAACAATCGTCACTCATTCCCATGATTCGCATTTCATAATTTCACTTAAATTCTCCATATTCATGACTAAGGTTTATTATCACATTCATTCACTTGTAATACTTATTCCATGCTCCAAATATCATTTGTAACCTACTCACAATCTCCACGTAATCATTTCGGGATTCATCGCAACTACTATTCAACAATGACATTATTTCCCCCATTTACGACCCATTTTCTTTACTCTTTCACAATCTAAGTGTTTCATCTTAATAATACTTCAATCAACATCTAAAGTTCATGAAACTTACCTCAAATGGTAGAGGAATAAACCTGAATGATGATACACCTTCTAGCACAAAACCCTACTTCTTCTCTCTTGGAATTCCTTGCCTTTGGTAAGCTTAATGGAGTTTCTAAGCTTGATTCTCCTCAAATCTTGTTATCGATCCTTGATCTTCTTAGTTTTCTTGTGATGAAATGTTTGGAAGTTTCTAGAGGTGTGGAGAGGTTAAAGTCGTGGTTGAGAATGAATAAAATGAAGTGGACTTGACATTTAAAGGCTTGGAGATGTTCGGGAGCTGGGGACTTCCACGGACGGCCTTCACGGTCCGTGGAACCCGTCACGGCGTGGAACCGGTCGTGGTTCACGACCAGCCAGCCACACTGCGCCGTTCCACGGACACAGCCACGGGTCGTGGAACATTGTGCTGTCCGTGGAACATGGTCGTGGAACTCACGGCCCACCGGAATGGTTCCCGCGTTTCGTTTGACCTCTAATCCTTATGGAACCTTCTTAGCACTTGTTTATCATTTCATTATGAATCTCGGGGGTGTCGTAACTTTCCACAACATTCTCAAGGCATCATTAACTCAATACTCCTAGTTTGCGTCCATATACTAACTTATAACTCGATTCCCTTAACTACTTTCTTGCTTCAACTCGGATGCCTTGGAATCTTAATTAGGACTATCAATTTGTACTTCTGTTATCCAACTTCGTATACGTCTCACCTTCGCGAGCCTACTCGCTTATATACTAAGGGAATTTTTTTCGAGGTGTAACACTGTGATTCTTATTTGTTTCTTGGTCTTCGTATGCTTGATATGATGAAATATTGGCCCTTATGTCTTTTGTATGACTAAGTCTCAAAGGTTGCAGACAAGTTGTTTTTAAAAAAAAAAGAAAAAAGTTTTTATTCCTAAATGATTCCAAAAACTACGAAAGTCCGTAACTTTCGCAGACAACAGATCGCTTCGATATGCTCAAAAATGATTCCATGATGTATGATGACTATGATTTCCATAGGCGGGCCCGGCTCGGAGTCGACACCCCTCCGTGGGCCCCGCGACTTTCCTTGGGTATTTCGACGACTTTTGAAAGGATATGACATGACTATTATTCCGATTTCAAGTACGATCAGTTTACTTATCTTTTGAGTTCGTAATAATGATTTGGTGACACATGATGACTATGATTTTCATAGGCGGGCCCGGATTGGGTTGACGCTCGTCCGTGGGTCCCGCGACTTTCATCTGTATAGTTCTGATGGTTTTTGAAAGAACTTAATATGACTACCTTTCCGACCCCCGAGCATGACTATAGATTTATTTACTAAGTATGAAACGTAGATTCGTACACTTATGATTCCGATACGTAACTATGATTCCTGAGTTCGGTTTGGTATGTTCCCGAGTGAGATTCGGAAGAAAATCTCGATTTCACTGTTTAGGCTTATAAATGATGGTTCGTTTGGATTAACCTATTAAGTCTTTGAAATTATTTTAGACCGTATTTGGTTACTCATGATTACATTGTTCGTGTACTGTTGTACATTTTTCGCCAAGTTCCGGCCGTTAGGTTATCGTGCGCACTATGCTATATTAAGTATGATGTGTATTTCGAAATATGAATATGATGCGAAGTCCGATATGATATATGCATGATATGATATGATGTATGATGATATGATCGGTTGGTAGATCGATAGGTTCGCCGAGCTCTTTTCGGAACCGGTCAGGTGTTATGATGTTATGATGCGCCGTACGCCGAGCCTTTCGGCCTGGTACCGTGTATATATGTTACGTTATATGTTATATGTATGAGTTCCGTAATATGATCAATTGGAATCGGGAGGACGCAAAGGGCAAACCAATGGTGGGGCAAACCAAAGGTAACATTCCACACTGGTTTAGGCCAATCCCACATTAGTTTAGGCCAATCCCACATTGGTTTAGGCCAATCCCACATCGGTTAACGACATCTCATACGATCGGTTAGGATGTTATGATGTGTTACGGTAGGTATATAGTGAACATTATATTTGTCTTCCGTATCTCATATGTATGATTTTTGTATGTCGAACGCAAGCGCTTTGGTATTTCGCCATATGCCTACGTTCGTACTTCCGTTTCGATTATGACTCGCTTCGTTTATCGTACCTTCTCGCTTGCATACCCGGCACGTATTCCGTACCGACCCCCGTGTTCGGGGGTCGCGTTTCATGCCCGTGTGCACACACGTTTTGGTGATCCGCCGTGCAGGGATTTATCATCCCGCTCGTCAGAGTGCTCCCTTTGTTACTCGAGCAAATATTTTAGGTATACATTTTTCCGTTATATATGTCTATGTATATTCGGGGTACGGCGGGGTCCCGTCATACGATTCCGTTGTTCTCGTATTAGGGTCCGTAGACATAGATGTGGGTTATGTACGGTTGTTCGGATGCGTGGTAAGTTGTGTTGGGCGGCCCATCCGCGGCCGCCTTTCGTACGGCTTGCGTGTATGTATCTTTTGCTACGTTATGTATATTATGATAGCCTTGCCGGCTCGTGCGATATATATTTGTATGCGTCCGTTTGGAGCCACGTACGATACGATTTATGTACGATTCGTTGTATGCAGAATCTGGTCAGTGAGCGCGTATGGGTGCCCAGCTCGGGCACTAGTCACGGCCTACGGGGTTGGGTCGTGACAATAGTGGTATATATATGTATATAGTATTACATGAGGATATCACTTAGGCTCATTAGTCCCTTTAAGAACATAACATGCTTAGAATAACGTAAGATCGTTAATCTTCTGAACAAAGTTATGGATGTGATTCACAACATATCCCTCTCAAAAGGCAGTCAAGAACTACGATATCGTATAAAACACAACCAACAGAACAATAAAAAATCTTGAACGTGTGATACCTCGATAATACGAATAGAGTGTTAACGATAAAACATTTATTTTGATTCTCGTTTGAAAAAAAACAACATGCAAAAGGATTCATATCGAAAGAGGTGAAAGGATATGTCACACCCTTAATCCGATAGGGTGTGATGGGCACCCGACCATTACTTAAGGCCGAGCGAACCCGCTGACTCTCGTAATACGCATAATCATACTGGGCCCGCAAAACATGACATAAGCACATAATGACATTTTTTTTTTTTGAAAACAAACATGCCTTTCATCTTTGTCAAATCAAATAAAACTAGCATCGTATGAAATCTGTAAACATATGAAGCTCGTAACACAATGCATAATAATACATCGGCTTACATAGCCGCATGCAAAACCGACATATCATACACACGACATAATCGTTCGCAAAGTCTCTACCATAACTTAAGATACCATACAAAACATTCTTCCGACTCGGCAAAAGACTCGAGGAAATGGAGCTCGCCAATCGGGAACATCTTCTCGCTAACATCACTTACTCATCCGCAATGGGTACTGCGTGGCATGAAACGCACCGAAGAAAGGGGGTCATTTAAATATGTACCGAGTATGCAAAAGAAGTACAGAAAACGAAGTCATAACCGAAGTCAGGAGTACAGAAAGTGAGCATAACAACCCGGAAACCATAGTGCTTGCATCTGAAGTACGAATCATACATAAGCGATACAGAAGAAAAATATAATAATCAGAATGCCAAAATGCTTACTCCTGAAATACAGATCATACATATACATACCGTAGCACATCATAACATCATATCTTATCATATGAGCTGACATTAACCGATGTGGGATTCGCCTAAACCAATGTGGGATTTACCTAAACCAATGTGGGATTTGCCTAAACCAGTGTGGAATTTGCCTAAAACAATGTGGGATTTGCCTAAACAGTTGTGGAATTTTTGCCTCATCATTGGGTTTGCCCCACCAAACCCACCATTGGGTTTGTCCCACCACCGGCTCCGATACCGAACAGAATCATCATCTTATCATATTATCATATCACATCAAACTTCGTATCCCATCATATGCGTAATATAACATAGTGCTCACAATAACATACCTGCCCTAGAATCGGCGAAAGACATACAACAAAATGCACAAGCGTAATCGTGGAAAACCATATGCAATGCAAAACACTTACAAAGACCCAATAGGATAATCAAAACGAACCGTTATTTCAAACCGAAACAATAGTCAAATCAAAGTTTTCTTCCGAATATCACTAGGGAACATATCAAACCGAACTTCAGAAACCAAGGTTACGTATCAAAATCATATGCATAGAAATCCTCATTTTAGACTTAACAGATAAGTATATAATCATATTCGGGGGTCGGAAAAATAGTCATATCAACTTCTTTCAAAAGCCATCGTAACCATACAGAAGGAAGTCGCGGGACCCACGGACGAGCGTCAACCCAACCTGGGCCCGCCTACGAAAAATCATAGTCACTATACGTTATGGAATCATTTACGAGCATACCAAAGCCATCCGGTTCCGTCCGTGAAAGTTACGGACGTTCGTAGTTACAAAACTCTTTGAAAACAAAACTTTTGCAACATTTGAAAACCAATCATACAAAGACATATAAGCCATAGCTTGACCATATAAGGATGCCAACATCAAGAAGCAAATAAGCATCGTAAACCTGCTCGGACTTTAAGAATAGAATTACCCCCGAAGCTCATAACGTATCATAGCTTAGCCATATCTAAGACATGCCAAAAGAAGGAAAAGTAAGCTTTACGTACCTCGTTTGCTTCCTACGCTAGTCAAGCTTAAGTCTCGGGCTTCCAACAATCTACAACAACGTCATTAGGCATTAACCATTAGCCGTAAAAACATAGGAATCCAATTCCACACTAACACTTAATTCCACAGAAATTTAGGCAGCATCTCCCCTATAAATTCAACGACCCCGAGAATTCAACTCGGCCAAATATCCAACAACAATACCAACAACCATATCAACAATATCAATAAGCAATTCCACACGCATTCTAACATTAATAACTCCTTTCTACATGATTCGACGACATTCATGCATATTCAATTCAACTTTATATATTCAAACTAATATCAACGATCGCGTATTCAAATACCAATCCAAAACCATTCAAACACGATTCAAGAACATTTCCAACAGTCCGCACAATATTTCAAACAATCCAATTAATGTTCTACTCCACCCGAAACCTCAAATTTCCATAAGAACAACAACAATACATTTTCTTCCTTCCAAATTCATAAACTACATTAATAATCCATACGTTCATAACATTACTTCCATAAGTTCAAGAAACTATACAAAAATTCCATTAGCTTCCATAACAAGCCGCAAATAACTATAACTTCAATTTGAACCCTTAAACTTTCATTAGTACCATAGAATCCACAACACAACAATCCAAACATACTAAATGAAATTAGTTCATCACCCCTACATAACACTACATATACACGGCCACACACACAACACGATATTTTTATGAACTTCATTCATTTCCACATATCACAACATGTACAAATCACCCACAACACATGAAAAATAAGATTGAACCATACCTTTTTCCACCTAGTTCTCCCTCGGCTAGAATTATGTTTCGCAAAAACGAACGCTTTGCTTGCTCCACCAACTACTCCACGTTGTAGAGGACGTTCCAATTAGTTGAAAAGCTTGAAGAAAACAATTTTTCATGATCAACTTCATAGGGCTGGTTCGGCCAGCCCTCTTAGCCGTTCTCTCCTTTTTTTTTTTTTCTCTTGATGTTTCTTGAATTTTCTAGGATGAAAAATGATGACTAACTAATTGACTTGGTCATCCTTTGGTCTATATATACATGTCCCCTACAAATATAATTTACACATGTGGCCTATGGCCCACACCACACATGGCCACATATGGCCATTTTCATGAAATATTTAGTTTTCAAAATTTCACTTCTAGCCCCAAATTCTCATAAAATGCTTAATTTTCCATAATTCACTTTTAACCCCAAATTTTCCTTATTCCAAATTTATCCTTAACACTCCATACCAATGAAAAGATGAATGTGCAACTTGTGCATTAAAACAAAAATCAACAAAACCGAAAATTAAAAGTCTCGTCCATAATTTGTCGCAACCAACTTAGAATATTCCAACGTACAAAATACGGGGTACAAAATCCTTTCCCCCTTTAGAACATTCGTCCTCGAATGTTCAACTTGCCGTATGGGGTCTTAAGGATCTCGATTTAAACTTTTCCTTCTTGTAATTCCCTTTTACTCGACTTGTAACATTCTAGGCACATCATCTCGTGTCGTCTCTTAATCTTTAACTCAACCCTTCCTTATTCGTTCCATAGCTTGTTTCATGCTTGCCTTTGTATTTTAGCTACATAGATCACATCATAACCTTGGCCACTTTCTCACTAAGCTTCACTTATTCTCATAACAACCCTTATTGTATTCACATTATATCTTATTCGTAACCACTCCCATAATATAACACTTCTTAACCCTTTACCCTTTTCTGATCAACTTCTTCCTCTGTACTCTTGTCTTAATCATACTATTACTTCTTCCTCGAGGTCAGCCATACTCGCAATTTACTTAAATCTTACCATTACGGTGGACACGGCCTTTCAAGTTGTATTACAAACCTACATCTCATTTTCTCTTTATTTCTGGGAAAATTTACAGAGAGTTTATCTATATTTCTTACTATCTCAAAACACTGTACACAGAAATACCAACAATGCCTCACGGGGCCAAAATACATATATACATATCATATCATATCGCGGCCACACGGGGCTCCCAATATCATCAACAAGACACAATTGATAAACATACCTCATATGCCCAACTCAAACGGCACCTGTTACACTTTCTTGTTTACTTTCCCCCTTTAATCTTCAACTTGTATTTCAATCGCAACTTCAATATCTTTCCCAACATATATTGTTATATCCCGCATTTTGTACGTCGGGATAATCTGAGTCAACCACGACAAGCTAAGGACAAGACCATTCCGAGATATGAAGTAGAGACTTTTGTTGGTGTTAAAAGCTTAAATTGTGTATGACTTTATTGGCATGAAAATATTAAGGAAGCAATTGGGGTCAATTCTATTTTTGGAAAGTATTCTATTTTTGGAAGGTATATTATTATATGAAAAAAAAAAATGAGGCCATGTGGCCGGCCACCTAAGGTGTGGGCCATGGCCACATGGATGTGTTATATAAGTGAATTAAGATGACAATTATTCCATGTTTCATCATTTTTAACTCTAGAAATTTCAAGAGAATTGGAGAGAAAAGAAGGAGCCATTCGGCCCCCTCCATAGCCGAACCAACCCAAGGAAAAATTGATCAAAAAAATAAATTTCTCTAGCAAATCTACTCCTTACAAGGTGCATAACGACATGGTGAAGTCGTTGGAGTAGTAAGAGCAAGGGTTGATTCAAGGTGCAAAGTCTAGCCAACTTGAAGAACTAATTGGAAGAGGTATGATTCAATCTTTATTTTCATATGTTATGAATGGTTTGTGAATGTTATGAAGTGTGGAAATGAATGAATGTCATGAAAATAGAGATGTTGAAGTGTGGCCGTGTGGGTGTGTTGGCCGTGTGTACTTGTGATGTTGTGTAAGGGTGGTGAGCTAATTGAATTTAACATGCTGTGTGTTGTTGTAATGTGTAGAAAATGAATGAAATCCATGAGATTATGTATGTTGATGTTGGGCCGTGACTAAGGGCTAATTGGTGTGTAATGAATGAGCTAATGTTGTCTAGTATTTTGGTTGTCGTCGTTATGAATTTTATGATGTAAAATGAAGTATAATGATCCAAGTTGAAGATTAAAACCATGTGGACTGATTTGAAGCTTAATGTGACCTTAATGTAGTTTCTTGAATTTGTAAGAATAATGTTGTTAAAGTGTGGTTCGGTGGTGTAGTTTATGAATTTGGAAGGAAAGGAACGTGTTCATGTGGTGTTGTTGGGTTGGAGAGGTTTTCAGGTAGAGTGATGCTTTTGTGGGAGAGTTTGAGTCATTGTGCAAGTTGTTTAAAGTGTTCTTGAATGTTGTTTGGATGGTTTTTGAATATATGAACTTGAATTGAATATAATTGGCATGTTGTCGAAATATGTGGAGAAGAATTATTAGCGATATAATGCGTTTGAATTGATTGTTAATGTTATTAAAATGGTTGTTGGTATTGTTGTTGAAGAATTGGCCGAGTGAAAATCTCGGGGTTGTTGTATTAACAGGGGAGGTGCTGCCCAATTTTCTGTAGAATTGAGAAGTAGTTTGGAATTGAATACCTAAACGTGTATAGCTAATGGTTGATATTCATTGACGCCATGTAGACTTTGGAGAGCCGAGGCCTGAGTTTGGATTAGCTAAGGAAGCAAGCGAGGTATGTAAGGCTTTCTCTTTCTTTCTTTGGCATGTCTTAGACGTAAGGTGAATATCATACGAACCTCGGGGAACTCCACTCTTAAGATCCGAGCTTATATGCGTTTCTTCTTCGCTTCGTAAAGTTAATTCTCCTAATGTAGACAATCCAAAATTCTTATGTTTTGATATGAATGAGTTTTAAATGTTCTAAAAAGAATTGTGTCCTTAAAGGGGTTGCGTAAGCTCGGATCGCCCCGAAACCTTAATAGGTGACTCCATAAGGCGTAATATCCCCCAACTTTCATAGGCGGGCTCGGGCGGGGTGAATGTTCGTCCGTGGGCCCACGATACTTTTCTATGCTTAGACTTAACGATTTTCCGAAAAAGACTTAATGTAATTATCGTTTGAATCCCCCGAGTATGATTACCTACTTATGTAACGGGTTTGAAAGGAGAATTGCTATGTATATAATTCCGATATGAAGTTATGATCCTTAAGGTTCGGTTTGGTATGTGCCGGAGTGGCGTTCGGAAGAAACGCGTCTGGACTATTGTATTAATTTGTAAGTAATGAATTGCTTTGATTAATTTATTAAGTTTTTGTAAATGTTTGCATTGCATATGGTTATGGATATTTTGAATTACATATAGATCCTACGATTCGCTCGTGCACACTATTATTACTTCCTTGCCGAGTCCGGGCCGGTTACTATCGTGCGCACAATTCGAAGTATGATGAGCTTAGAAGTATGATGAGCGTCGATATATGATATGATACGAAGTATGATGAGTTCTGAAATATGATGTGATTCTGATTTATGATGTGTGACGGAGATACGGAGATTTGAAAACTTCCGAAGTATGATGAGTTGTGGCGCCCAAGGCAGGAGGGGCGACCACGTTCCGTCCGTCGGGTCCTATTACGGACCGCATAGGGTATATGACATGACAATATGACGATTCTGTGTAATATGATGATATGATAATATGACGATTCTGTTTAGTCTGATGATATGATAATATGATGATTCTGTTTAATGTGATGATATGATATATACATATATTACGAAATATAATCGTTGGTTTCGGAGCGGTGGTGGGGCAAACCCAATGGTGGGGCAAACCCGGTGGCGAGGCACATTTGCTGGATTAGGCGAATCCCGCATTGGTTTAGGCGAATCCCACATTGGTTTAGGCGAATCCCGCATCGGTTAATGTCGACTACTATGATATGTTCTATTTTATATACATATGAGACGAAATGTTCTTCAAGAGAAAGCTAAGTATTTTGAGCATTCGATTATTATATCTGTACTTCCGTACCTTTTATGCACTAATTGTATGCGGTATGCACGTACTTCGGTATTCGACTATTATGCACATGTTACGTACTTCTCATTTCGGTTATGATCTCGTTTCTGTATTCCATGCTTTACATACTCGGTACACATTCCGTCGACCCCTTTCTTCGGGGGGCTGCGTTTCATGCCGCGCGCGTACGAGGTAGACGTTCGGTGATTCGTCGACCCTAGGGCATCCATTCCGCTATTTGAGAGCTCCCTTGATCGAGCCTACGCTTTTGGTACAGACACTTCTGTTATTTGTATATATATGTTTGTTCACGGGTACGGCGGGGCCCTGTCCCGTCATATGATTCTGTTATGACTCTTAGAGGTCTGTAGACATAAAACGTGTGGGTTGTGGGCGAGTTCTGTACAGTTGGGTTTGTATGCTTTGCGATCTTATGCTTTGACAGCCTTACCGGCTACGTCCGTTATGTATATATGTAACTATGTATATCTATATATGTTAGCTTTGGGGCGACGACTTACTTTCGCCTGTGCTTATGTTATTAGTAAGACGATTATGGTTGATGGGTACGTATGAGTGCCCAGCTCGGGCACTAGTCACGGCCTACGGGGTTGGGTCGTGACATATATCTTTCATACCTTTGCTTACCTGTGTGCTTAGCAACTTCCAACATCGCTAGTCACTTTCTTCTGTCGATGCCATTCTTCTGCTGCAATCAAAATCAGGGTAAGGAATCCCGTTTCCTATAACTTGGCTCTATGGCACGATCTCAGATGTGAAAGAAGAGTAACCACCCTAGATGCCCCGTAGCCCGTTTATAAATGTGGCGCGCTTCACACCATAAACAGGACTCTACTGGACACGACTTTGCAGACAACCCCTAGGACGAACTGCTCTGATACCAATTTATCACACCCTTAATCCGATAGGGTGTGATGGGCACCCGACCCTTACTTAAGGCCGAGCGAACCCGCTAACTCTCGTAATACGCATAATCATACTGGGCCCGCAAAACATGACATAAGTACATAATGACATTTTTTTTAAAAAACAAATATGCCTTTCATCTTTGTCAAATCAAATAAAACTAGCATCGTATGAAATCTATTAACATATGAAGCTCGTAACGTAATGCATAATAATACATCGGCTTACATAGCCGCTTACAAAAACGACATATCATACACACGACAACGTACGCAAAGTCTCTACCATAACTTCGGATACCATACAAAACATTCGACTCGGCGGCCTCCGGAGGAAATGGAGCTCGCCAATCCGGTGGAACATCTTCGCTAACATCACTTACTCATCCGTGACGTGGTACCGCGCGGCATGAAATGCGGCCCCCCGAAGAAAGGGGTCGATCGCGTCACGATCCAACCCCGTAGGCCGTGACTAGTGCCGAGTTGGGCACCCAAACGCATTCATCAAACCCGAATCACACACGGTGGCTTATGCATATATGAATATCAAACGGCGCACTCAAACACAACCATACACATACATAGAAGCCGCGAGGCTATCAATGGCACAACGGCCCAAAATATGTATATGTGCAAGCGACAGAGGGACGCACGGCGAATAGGATCGCCCAAAACATATAACATACGAACACACTTGTACAGGGTAGGCACACAACCCACATATACGTCTACGGACCTCTAGACGGACTAACGAGAATCATATGACGGGACGGGGCCCCGCGGGTACCCCCCGAACGCACACACACGCGCCATGCAACGAACGAGTATATACCAAGATGTAGGCTCCGGGATAAAAGGAGCACTCCAACACGACGGGATAGGTGCCCTAAACCGGCGGATCACCAAATCGGGCGTCGTACTGCGGGCATGAAAGCGCGCGCCCCGAAGAAAGGGGGTCGAGACGGAATATGTACGAGTATGCAAAGCAGAAAATACAGTAAACAAATATGAGTCACACTCGAAACAGAAGCACCGAAAGTAAGTACATTTCCAAAATGCCAAATGTTTATTTTCAAAATACAAAGCATGCATAGGGCACAGAAAATATGGTCGCCCGCCCGTCGATGGCGCCATAACACCAGAAGGTTTCAAATCTTCGTATCCCCATCACACAACATAACACAGCATAACGCCAAACACAAAAAGATAACACCAAATATACACGGTACCCGGCCCTCTAGCAAGGGGCTCGGTGAACCATAATCACAGCATAACACCGGAATGTATCATAATGCGCACGACAACAGAATCGGCCCGGGATCCGGTGAAAGATGTACCAACAAAACGCACGAGCAGAGTCGTGAGTAACCATATGCATAAAATCATTATCATAGATTCAAAAGGTAAGTAAAATGACCATACTTGGGAATCGGGAAAATCGTCATACCAAACTCTTTCAAACGTCATCAGAAATGTACAAAGGAAGGTCGCGGGACCCACGGATGAGTGTCGACCCGAGCCGGGCCCGCCTATGGAAAACATACTCATCACACGCCATACAACCTCCCACGATGATATCGAGGCAATCCGAGCCTTTCTGTGAAAGTTACGGCAGTTCGTAGTTTCGACATCGTTTAAGAATAAAACTCTTTTGAAAACCAAACTTTTATGCAACTTTAAAAATCAATTATTTCGAAAACATCAAAGCCAATATTTTCTCACATCAACGTACGCATACCGAGAGACAAACGCGAATCATAGACATGCTCGGATTGTGAGAATAGAATTTCCCCCGAGGCTCATATCGTAGCCTATGTACAACTAAGACATGCCAAAAGAAAGAAGAGTTAAGATTTACATACCTCGCTCGCACACAACGCTAATCCAAATCAACCTATATCTCGAATCCTCCAAGATCTACATAACATCAATAAATACCAACGTCAACCATAAGCATTCAGAAGCTCATTTTCAAACTAACACATAATTCAATAGAAATTTGGGCAACACTTCCCCCCTAAAATAAACCAACCCCGAGAATTCAACTCGGCCAAATTCAACAACACAACAACACCAACAATCATTCCAACAATATCCACAATCAATTCGAAACGCATCCGAACATTAAAAATTCTTCTCCACACATTCCAATTATGCTCACTACAACTACATACATACAAACCAACATGTAATCAAACTAACACCTTCCTCGATTTCAAATCATGATTTGCTCCAACAATCCACACTCTAACCATGTCATTTCCATAAACATAACAATTACACTAAATGCACCAAATCTTCCAAATCAGCCCATAACACTTACAATACCAACTTGAGTCATTAAACTCTCATTTCCAACATAGAATCCACATAACAACAGCAACCAAAATTTCAAGAAAACTAATTCATTCCTTGACACACATAAGAGGCCATATTCGGCCAACACACCTACATACATACTTCATGATTTTCATTCATTTCAACACTCTACAATAACCAAACATGCTACATAAAACTTAGTTCATCACTTAGACACACAACACACATGCACACGGCCAAACACCATAGTACACGGCTCAACTTCATCATGCCATATCTCATGAATTTCATCCATATTAACATACAACAACACACATAAACCTTCCATAACTCATAAAACAAGATTAGAACTTACCTTTCTTCACAACTCCTCAACTTGTCTAAAGTTGGCCAAGATAAAAACGAGTAGTCCAACGCTCCCAAAACGACAACTCCACGTTATCAAGCACCCTTGAATTAGTAGATTTGCTTAGAAGAAATAATTTTGGGATGGCTTAATCTTGGTCTTGAAATTTTCAAGTCTTGGCCGAATGGTTGGTTGTTCTTGCTCTCCAAGTTTCTTGATTTTTCTAGTGAATGAAGATGATGATAAAATAGTCCTTAGTCATCCTTTATTACAAATAATGGCCAACCATGTGGCCGTGGCCCACTCACGAGTGGCCGGCCACATGGCCCTATTTTATTCCCTCTCTTTCTTTCAATAATTGTAACTTCCCAAATATTCCATCTTTGGTCCCAATTTTTCCTAAATGTTCCATGTCATAAAATCATACACACTTAGGTCTTACGACAAATCGAAGGTCAAACGTCTCGACTTCGTATCCCCGAATGGTCTTAACCCTAACTTATCATAGTTAACCCGAATCGTCCCAACGTTCCCGAATACGGGATATAACATCCTTCCTTTAGAACATTCGTCCTCGAATGTTCAACTAATCTTATAAGGTCGTATAAGGATCTCGGGGAAAATTCCTTTATTACACAAAACACATAGTCGTACACCCAATCATACTCTTTCTTTCCTTCTTTATCTCATTGCCGGCTTCCCCAAGTCATCTCTTTATCTCGGGTTCGAACTCTTTTATTGCTCGCTTTGCTTAGATTTCGTCTTTCAACTTTCCGATCACACATTATGTCTTACAATCCTAGCTTCTCGTTTGCCTCTTCATGCGAACTAGGAGATTTTCAAAAAACTTCCCAGGGGGGTCACCCATCCTGAATTTGCTCTCACCTCAGCACGCTTAACCTCGGAACTCCGATGAAAAACGATGCTTTACCCCCAGTATAATCGCGTCCACCCCATCACATGACTTTCGTCACATAATGAGTAAATTGAAGCTCTAGCAGTTTCCAAACGCTCTCTCATAACACGGTTACTATTTTAGCCCTCTCCCGACCCTCGACACTAACTTCTCGCTACGGACATGCCTACTTCCCGTTCCGGATACCCAAATTCCACATGGCAATAGACATACCTTGATCGTCGTTATTTATAAATACCTAATTATCGGCTTTCGTATCCCTACTCGCCGCTATCAAACAACATTCGTACAACAAACACACGTACATAAAAGTATTACAATAAAGGCTCATATACCGTATCCGCGTTCGGTGCCGCCTCCGCCCTCCCTGCCACGCTAAAAGCGTATATGCGGTTCGGGGACCGTAGGAATCGGGGACTTCCGCCGCGACCTCTACCACGGCTCTTTGGTCTTGCCGCACGCACGACCCATAGGGCGCCATAGCTACCGAAGAGATGAACCGGGCACTGACCGGAGGCTGAGCCGCACTACCCAAAACCAACCCAGCCGGCAAGACGTCTCTCACCGCCGGCCCCCGACGGCCACATTAAAAGAAGCACCGCCGGGCACGGAAACACTCTCCTCGGGTGAGGCCTCCCGCGGGGGGCACGGAGGTGCCGTGTCCCCAATCGACCGGGACCTCTCCTCGCTTGCTCGAGGACTGCTAAGGCCCCCGGAACTACGGGGTCCACCCCGGACGGTCCTACCGCCATCAAATCGCCTCTTAACCGTGTGTATCCGGCGGTGGCGGGAAATATCCTGGGACGATGCGCCGGCCCCCGCCCTCGGGAATCTCTGCCGTACCTCGCGGTCGGCCTCGCCGGGCGGCTTTCCTATCACGATCTCCCCGGGCCCGATCTCGCTCGATTGCCGGTCCTCCGTCCCACGGGCGCGCGCCGGGCCGCAACCGGCGATGTCCCATATCGATGCGCGGCCGCCATCGTCGTGCGACTGTCAATCAAGTAGGCGTCCAACCTGTCACATATCGATGCATTCGGTCGGCCATATCCGCCGGCTATAGCGGTGCATATCGGGCCGGAGAATCGAACTCCAAATTATACTCGCCGGACACTCGGGAGCCTCTGTCGTGTCTGGGCAAAATCTGTCAACCCTCGCCCTCCGCAACTCGGTGGGCAGAGAGAGTGACGGAGAAAGGCGGGGTAAAACTCATCCCACGTGGGCCGGGAAGCACCTCACCCCCGCATAGCTCCCGGGACTCATACGATTAAGCGCGATATCTCGCATAACGTGTGCGGGGGCTAGCTCGACGGACTCGGTCTGCGAAGCTCCGACCGGTCCCCGTGGCGTCTCGGCCTTGCCGAATGAAATCATGGGGGGTCTCGTCGGGCTTAGACCGAAAAAACTCGGGGGGTTACATGTCGAAATCGCGGACCCTCGAGGCTATCACGCACCTCGTCATCATCGTTACCTCTCCTCGCCGCGTCCGCGAGCTTGTCTGCCACCATCGTCGTCAATAAGCGTACGGCCTCCCTCAACGTCCCCGTCCTCGGTGCCGGGGAGTAGCCGGGGGCGGCGGGGACACTCGCTCCACCTCACCTCGGTGGTGGAGGGGCCCGAACCCCTCGGCCGACTGAGTACAATACCGGGCGCCCGGTCAGTACACGAGCCCGTGTAACTCTCGGTGCCGACCAGCCTCTCTTGCCACCGCCTTGCCCTTACGGTAGGCCGTTGCCTTCTTCGGAGGCATCACCGAAAAATATAACAATCGGTCGAGAAGAGTCATCCTAATAGCACGGCCTCTATCGCACGATCTAAGATTCGAAAAGTAACACCATAGATGTCCCGTAGCCTCCGTTTATAGATGTGGTGCACACGCCGGATAAACAAGACTTACGAGACACGGCCCGTAGACATCTCCGAGACAAACCGCCTCCGATACCACTTTTGTCACGACCCAACCCCGTAGGTCGGACTAGTGCCCGAGTTGGGCACCCAAACGCATTCATCAAACCTCGAATCACACATAGTCAAGCGATGCGTATATGAATATCAAACGCCGCCTCAAACACAACCATACACACATAGAAGCCGCGAGGCTATCAATGGCACAACGGCCCAAAATATGTATATGTGCAAGCCGACAAAGCGCATACGGCGAATAGGATCGCCAAAAACATATAACATACGAACACAATTGCGGGTAGGCACACAACCACATATACGTCTACTGCACTTGACGGACTAACGAGTAATCATATGACGGGACGGGGCCCCGCCGTACCCCCGAACGCACACACACATATGCAACGAACGAGTATATACCAAGATGTAGGCTCGGGATAAAAGGAGCACTCAGCCTTGACGGGATAGGTGCCCTAAACCGGCGGATCACCAAGGCGGGCGTACGGCCACTCGGCGGCATGAAACGCGGCCGAAGAAAGGGGGTCGATTTAATATGTCGAGTATGTAAAGCGAAAATACGAAGAACAACGAGTCACACTCGAAGCACCGAAAGTAAGTACATTTCCAAAATGCCAAATGTTTATTTTCAAAATACAAAGCATGCATAGGGCACGAAAATATGGTCGCCGCCCCGTCGATGGCGCCATAACACGAGATAACACCGAAGGTTTCAAATCTCCATCCCCATCACACAACATAACACGGATAACGTAAAACACAAAAGATAACACCGAATATAAGCTGAACCCGGCCACTCTAGCGAGGGGCTCGTGAACCGTAATCACGAGATAACACGGGATAAAATCCGCAATGCGCACGACAACGAGCCTAGGCCGGATGGGTGGAAAGATGTACCAACAAAACGAACGAGCGAGTCGTGAGTAACCATATGCATAAAATCATTATCATAGATTCAAAAGGTAAGTAAAATGACTATACTTGGGAATCGGGAAAATCGTGTGCCAAACTCTTCAAACGTCATCGAAATGTACAAAGGAAGTGTCGCGGGACCCACGGATGAGTGTCGACCCGAGCCGGCCCTTTATGGAAAACATACTCATCAAGCACGCCATACAACCTCCCACGATGATATCGAGGCAATCCGAGCACTTTTACGTGAAAGTTACGGTTCGCTCGTAGTTTCGACATCGTTTAAGAATAAAACTCTTTTGAAAACCAAACTTTTATGCAACTTTAAAAATCAATTATTTCGAAAACATCAAAGCCAATATTTTCTCACATCAACGTACGCATACCGAGAGACAAACGCGAATCATCGACATGCTCGGATTGTGAGAATAGAATTTCCCCCGAGGCTCACATCGTAGCCTATGTACAACTAAGACATGCCAAAAGAAAGAAGAGTTAAGATTTACCCGCCACTCGCTCGCACACAACGCTAATCCAAATCAACCTATATCTCGAATCCTCCAAGATCTACATAACATCAATAAATACCAACGTCAACCATAAGCATTCAGAAGCTCATTTTCAAACTAACACATAATTCTATAGAAATTTGGGCAGCACTTCCCCTGAAAATAAACCAACCCCGAGAATTCAACTCGGCCAAATTCAACAACACAACAACACCAACAATCATTCCAACAATATCCACAATCAATTCGAAACGCGTCCGAACATTAAAAATTCTTCTCCACACATTCCAACAACATTCCAATTATGCTCACTACAACTACATACATACAAACCAACATGTAATCAAACTAACACCTTCCTCGATTTCAAATCATGATTTGCTCCAACAATCCACACTCTAACCATGTCATTTCCATAAACATAACAATTACACTAAATGCACCAAATCTTCCAAATCAGCCCATAACACTTACAATACCAACTTGAGTCATTAAACTCTCATTTCCAACATAGAATCCACATAACAACAACAACCAAAATTCCAAGAAAACTAATTCATTCCTTGACACACATAAGAGGCCATATTCGGCCAACACACCTACATACATACTTCATGATTTTCATTCATTTCAACACTCTACAATAACCAAACATGCTACATAAAACTTAGTTCATCACTTAGACACACAACACACACATGCACACGACCAAACACCATAGTACACGGCTCAACTTCATCATGCCATATCTCATGAATTTCATCCATATTAACATACAACAACACACATAAACCTTCCATAACTCATAAAACAAGATTAGAACTTACCTTTCTTCACAAACTCCTCAACTTGTCTAAAGTTGGCCAAGGATGAAAACGAGTAGTCCAACGCTTGAAACGACAACTCCACGTTATCAAGCACCCTCCAATTAGTAGATTTGCTTAGAAGAAATAATTTTGGGATGGCTTAATCTTGGTCTTGAAATTTCCTCTTCTTGGCCGAATGGTTGGTTGTTCTTGCTCTCCAAGTTTCTTGATTTTTCTAGTGAATGAAGATGATGATAAAATGGTCCCTTAGTCATCCTTTATTACAAATAATGGCCAACCATGCTGCCATGCCAACTCCAAAGGTGGCCGGCCACATGGCCCTATTTTATTCCTCTCTTTCTTTCAATAATTGGCCACTTCCAAATATTCCATCTTTGGTCCCAATTTTTCCTAAATGTTCCATGTCAATAAAATCATACACACTTAGGTCTTACGACAAAATCGAAGGTCAAACGTCTCGACTTCGTATCCCGGAATGGTCTTAACCCTAACTTATCATAGTTAACCCGAATCGTCCCGACGTTCCAAATACGGGATATAACAAGTACGAAATATGTACTGAGTATGCAAAGCAGGAAGTACAGAAAACGAAGTCATAACCGAAGTCAGGAGTACAGAAAGTGAGCATAACAACCCGAAAACCATAGTGCTTGCATCTGAAGTACAAATCATACATAAGCGGTACAGAAGACAAATATAATAACCAGAATGCCAAAATGCTTACTCCTGAAATACAGATCATACATATACATACCGTAGCACATCATAACATCATATCTTATCATATGAGCTGACATTAACCGATGTGAGATTCGCCTAAACCAATGTGGGATTTACCTAAACCAATGGGATTTGCCTAAACCAAAGGTGGAATTTGCCTAAAACAATGTGGGATTTGCCTAAACCAATGTGGAATTTTGCCTCATCATTGGGTTTGCCCCACCATTGGGTTTGCCCCACCACTGGGTTTGCCCCACCACCGGCTCCGATACCGAACAGAATCATCATCTTATCATATTATCATATCACATCAAACTTCGTATCCCATCATACTTCAGAATATAACATAGTGCTCACAATAACATACCGGCCCGGGACTCGGCGAAAGACATACAACAAAATGCACAAGCAGAATCGTGGGAAACCATACGCAATGCAAAACACTTACAAAGACCCAATAGATAATCAAAACGAATCGTTATTTCAAAATCGAAACAATAGTCAAATCAGGTTTTCTTCCGAATATCACTCGGGAACATATCAAACCGAACTTCAGAAACCAAGGTTACGTATCAAAATCATATGCATAGAAATCCTCATTTTAGACTTAACAGATAAGTATATAATCATATTCGGGGGTCAAAAAAATAGTCATATCAACTTCTTTCAAAAGCCATCAGAACCATACAGGAGGAAGTCGCAGGACCCACGGACGAGCGTCAACCCAACCCGGGCCCGCCTACGAAAATCATAGTCACTATACGTTATGGAATCATTTACGAGCATACCAAAGCCATCCGGTTCTGTCTGTGAAAGTTACGGACGTTCGTAGTTACAAAACTCTTTTGAAAATAAAACTTTTTATGCAACATTTGAAAACCAATCATACAAAGACATATAAGCCATAGTGTCACGACCCAACCCCGTAGGCCGTGACTAGTGCCCGAGCTGGGCACCCAAACACAACCACTAATCCGAATCACGTACAGATAGTTTATACAGACACAAATATCCAACGCTGTCTCAGATTATATCAAACTGTCGCAACATATCTCAAACACAGCCATATATATATATCAGAAGCCGACAAGGCTATCAAATGGCGCAACGGCCCAAAACATATACAAATGCAAGCGACGAGGTCGCCACGGGCGAATGGGATCGCCCAGAACATATAACATACAAACACAACTGTACAGAATGGGCATAACCCACATACATGTCTACAGACCTCTAAACAGACAAACAGAATCATATGACGGGACAGGGCCCCGCCGTACCCCTGAACAAATATGTACAAATGCAACGAACGAATATATACCAAAATGTGGCTCCGGAATAAGGGGAGCACTCCAAACAGCAGAAGAGGGTGTCCTAAACGGGTGGATCACCAAGGCGTCCGTACTGCGGGCATGAAACGCAGCCCCCGAAGAAAGGGGGTCAGTACGAAATATGTACTGAGTATGCAAAGCAGAAGATATAATAACAAATCTGAGTCATAATCGAAACAGAAGTACCGAAAGTAAATGCATTTCCAAAATATCAAAATGTTTTCTTTCAAAATACAAATCATGCATAGGGTACAGAAAATATGGTCGCCCGCCCGTCGATGGCGCCATAACACAGCATAACACCAGAAAGTTTCGAATCTTCATATCCCCGTCACATATCAAACACAAGATAACGCCATACACAAGATAACACCAAATATAAGCGGAACCGGCCCTCGAGCGAGGGACTCGGCGAACCGTAATCACGCGATAACACCGGAGTATAACAAAGTGCGCACGACAACGAACGGGCCGGGACTCCGGCGAAAGATACAACAGAATGCACGAGCAGAGTCGTGAGTAACCACATGCATAAAATCATTATCATAGACTCCAAAGATAAGTAAAATTACCATACTTAAAATCGGAATATTAATCATGTCATTTTTGTCAAAAGTCATCCGAAGTACATAACGGAAAGCTGCGGGGCCCACAGACGGGTGTCGACCCGAGTCGGGCCCGCCTATGAAAAACATACTTATCTCGTGTCATAAAAACTCCGACGAGCATATCGAGGCAATCCGAGCTTTTCTGTGAAAGATACGGGTGTTCGTAATTAAGGAACACTTTAAGAGTCAAACTTTTATGCAAAAGTTGAAACTCAAATATTTCAAAACATAAAGGCCAATATTTCATCATATCGACATACGAATTCCAAGAAACGAATAAGAGTCATACAAATGCTCGGATTGCGAGAATCGAATTTCCTCGAAGCTCGTGTCATAGCCTACTTGAAGCTAAGGCATGCCAAAAGAAGAAAGGATTGGGCTTTACATACCTCGTACGCACTCAACGCTAGCTCAAGCTCAAGATGAATCCAACCTACGTCTCGGGCTGCCCAAGGTCTACAAACAAGTCATAATATGCTAAACATTAGCTAGAGACATTTGGGCATTAAATTCCAATTTAGCCCTTAATTGTACAGAAATTTGGGCAAAGATTTCCCCTGTAAATAGGCCACCCCGAAAATTTAACTCGGCCAAATCAACAACAACAACAACAACAACAACCAACCTAGAAACATTAGTAATCAATTCGAAAGGCAATACAACATTAATAACTCTTTTTTCCATCATTCAACAACTTTCATAAATTCAATTTAACGGCTTACCTTCAAGCCAACATTAACGCTTATACATTCGAACAATAACCCGAACCCATGCCAACAATATTTAAAGGCATTCCAATCAATTCGTACAACATTTCCAATAATCCAAAAATTGCTCCAATCTACCCGAAAACAGCCCCCAAACCCGAGACACCCCTATAACATATTCCTCATTTCCAAACCATGATTTGCACCAACAATTCATATTCTAACAATATCATTCTCATAATTTTACAAGTTACATTAAATGTACAATAACCTCCAAATCAGCCCATACATTTACAACATCAATCTTGAGTCATTAAAAGCTCATTTCCAACATAGAATTCATTACGACAACCACTAAAACACTAAGCGACATTAATGCGTTCTTTGTCATATAACATGACCCATTTTCGGCCAACACACCAACATGCACATATTGATAATTCTCACTCATTTCTTCACACTACAACAATTAACATACTACATAGAACCTAATTCATCACTTAAACACAACACAACATACACACACCTCACACGGCCAAACCTCATACACATGGCCTCAATTCCAACTTACTATATTTCATAATTTTCATCCATTTTAACATACTACAACATGCATACAGCCTTTATAACACATAAAACATAATCAATTCTTACCTTTCTTCTTCAACTCCACAATAGGCTAGGGTTTGAAATAATGAAAACTAGCGGGTTGATCGCTCCAACAACACTTCCACGCTACTTAGGGACCTCCAATTAGTGGGTTTGCATCAACAAAATATTTTTAGAGTGGCTAGAATTGAACTTCACATTTATGGGGGTTGGCCGAGAGCCTCCCTTTGTTCTTCACTTCTTGCTCTTTTTTTTTTCTTCTAAGTGTTGGAAATGAGATGAATGACTTAGAAGTCATCTTTGTGCTATTATATGAAGTGCCCAAGTGTCCTTGGCCCACACCATGTGTTGGAGCAATAAAAATTGAACACAAAATGGGTGGGCACCACCCCAATTCTACACGGCTAAGGGCCAAAAATTGTATGATTTACCCACTTCCAATTATATCACTTTTGGTCCCAAATCTTCCTAATTGTTCCATGCCAACAAATTCATGCACAACTCATGTCTTAAAATAAAATCGAAGGTCAAAAGTCTCGACTTTGTATCCCGGAATGGTTTGGACCCTAACTTATCATAGTTAATTCGGATTGTTCCAATGTATAAAAATGCGGGATATAACACATAGCTTGACCATATAAGGATGCCAACATCAAGAAGCAAATAAGCATCGTAAGCGTGCTCGGACTTTAAGAATAGAATTACCCCCGAAGCTCATAACGTATCATAGCTTAGCCATATCTAAGACATGCCAAAAGAAGGAAAAGTAAGCTTTACGTACCTCGTTTGCTTCCTACGCTAGTCAAGCTTAAGTCTCGGGCTTCCAACAATCTACAACAATGTCATTAGGCATTAACCATTAGCCGTAAACACTTAGGGATCCAATTCCACACTAACACTTAATTCCACAGAAATTTGGGCGATATCTCCCTATAAATTCAACGACCCCGAGAATTCAACTCGGCCAAATATCCAACAACAATACCAACAACCATATCAACAATATCAATAAGCAATTCCACACGCATTCTAACATTAATAACTCCTTTCTACATGATTCGACGACATTCATGCATATTCAATTCAACTTCATACATTCAAACTAATATCAACGATCGCATATTCAAATACCAATCCAAAACCATTCAAACACGATTCAAGAACATTTCCAACAGTCCGTACAATATTTCAAACAATCCAATTAATGCTCTACTCCACCTGAAACCTCAAATTTCCATAAGAACAACAACAATACATTTTCTTCCTTCCAAATTCATAAACTACATTAATAATCCATACGTTCATAACATTACTTCCATAAATTCAAGAAACTATACAAAAATTCCATTAGCTTCCATAACAAGCCGCAAATAACTATAACTTCAATTTGAACCCTTTAACTTTCATTAGTACCACAGAATCCACAACACAACAATCCAAACATACTAAATGAAATTAGTTCATCACCCCTACATAACACTACATATACACGGCCACACACACAACACCATATTTTTATGAACTTCATTCATTTCCACATATCACAACATGTACAAATCACCCACAACACATGAAAAATAAGATTGAACCATACCTTTTTCCACCTAGTTCTCCCTCGGCTAGAATTATGTTTCGCAAAAACGAACGCTTTGCTTGCTCCACCACCTACTCCACGTTGTAGAGGACCTTCCAATTAGTAGAAAAGCTTGAAGAAAACAATTTTTCATGATCAACTTCATAGGGATGGTTCAGCCAGCCCTCTTAGCCGTTCTCTCCTTCTTCTTTTTTTTTCTCTTGATGTTTCTTGAATTTTCTAGGATGAAAAATGATGACTAACTAATTGACTTGGTCATCCTTTGGTCTATATATACATGTCCCCTACAAGTATAATTTACACATGTGGCCTATGGCCCACACCACACACATGGCCACATATGGCCATTTTCATGAAATATTTAGTTTTCAAAATTTCACTTCTAGCCCCAAATTCTCATAAAATGCTTAACTTTTCATAATTCACTTTTAACCCCAAATTTTCCTTATTCAAAATTTACCCTTAACACTCCATACCAATGAAAAGATGAATGTGCAACTTGTGCATTAAAACAAAAATCAACAAAACCGAAAATTAAAAGTCTCGTCCATAATTTGTCGCAACCAACTTAGAATATTCCAACGTACAAAATACGGGGTATAACAGGATAGCCATTGACATACCTTGGATATGGTCCTTCTAATAGTTACTACCGAACAAGTCCGTCCAACTCACATTACTGTTACACCCACTATTTTTTTCTCCATGCTATTATGCATCGTGAGTAACGTAATGAAATTCCAGTGAGGCTAAGGTTCCATATTCGGATGATAATGAGTTTAAACAAGTGTTAAGTAAGTTTTGTAAGAGTTCATCATTAAAAGAATCAAAGAAAATATTTTTTGACGAACTTCGCCAAAGGAAAGTGGATCGTATTAGACCATGCTTTCGGGCTAGGAATAAGAGTGTGTAATATGATATGAAGGTGTTGTTATAAGGTATTGGAATCATCAAATAGTTGTATGGTAAGCCTTGAAGTCAAGCAAGTTGTAAAACAAAAGTTGGCAAATGCCATCTCAATTTACGTTCATAAGTTCGCTGAAATTTAGGTCTAATGTCACTGAGCTTTTCTCCCAATATACTTGTAGTTAATGGATGATCCACCCACCAAATTGAAGGTCAAAGAGTCTAGTTTCCAATGCGTTAAACCATTTGTCGATAGATACCGAAGTAGAGATATATATTCGCGTTTTCAAGTTGTGTAAAGAGCGATTCCACTTTGTTTTAACTTATATTTCTTGCCTAAATTTGACCTAAAAGACTCCTAAAGACTCTCTAAAGGTTCCCCTACCACCCCAGCCAAGATCTACGAGTTTATGATATGATTTCACCCTAAAACAATTCATAGAGATTGTGTTACTCCTTTTTTCCTCTTTGCTTGTGATTTAGAGGATTCTTCAAGGTGAAGTAAGATTGGATTTCGGTTTTCCTTGCTGTTTTCAGGTAATAATCTCCCTCGTCATCTTGTATTGAGTGTATTTATTCCTTGCTAAGCTATTTAAACTAGAACAAACAAATCAACGGGTGGGAATCGTCTATTGAGTTGTTATGTGATGTTGGACTGTTTTAAGGTGTTCTGGTGATGACAATATTGCTGGAGTTATGAGAATATCTTATATATGATATGTTGATGTTCCTGATACGAAGTTTGAAGGAAGGAAGAGTGTAGAGAAGAGTTGTGTTATTTGCTATAAGCTGAGCTTGCCGCCCGACAAGTTATGTACTAGTTTCCATTAAGGTGTTGCTATATTGTATTGTTGAACTGTTAGGGGGTCATTTTAAGGTTGTGTTGTTGCTGAAAATCATTATGAATAAATGAATACCTTGTGGGTAATGTTGTTAACAAATTCTGGAAGGAAAACGGGTCTAAAGTAACAATTTGTTTAATCGTAAACCGAGCTTGCCGCTCATTGTACTATTGCTTGAGTTGTTGGTTGTTCATGGTATAGCATGGGCTTTTGTTGTTGTTCTAGTTGTTTTTGATGGCATTTTAAATTTGGAGGAAGTGAAAAGTTATAGGGGAGGTGCTGCCCAATTTTATAGAAATGAGCTACTAACTTAGAAATACGTTTTAAGTTATTCCATAGCTTAACCATAGTTTTAATGTCTTAATGTGGGTTGGAGTACGTCGGGCAATATATATATATATATATATATATATATATATTGAGCTATTGACTAAGAGACAAAGGTATCCCCTCTTTCATTGGCATGAATCCATGATAATAGAGAGTTAGACAAATTGTATAAGAGAAACGCATATCTTGGAGCTCGTCTCTCTATAGGTGTTACATCTTCCCGTATGTTCTCATCATATCTCAGTGAGAGGTATTCCTATACACTCCATGTTGTTCCATGATGTTAGAAACAAATAGAGAGTTATACATGTACCTTCACACATTTTACTACATACTTGATATACAACATCATATACATATATTTTCTGCTGCCTGGCCACTTGGTCAGTGAGAGATATTATTGCCTGGTCCCTTGGTCAGTGAGAGTATTATTTCATGGCCTCATGGTCAGTGAGAGCTTATATTTTCCTTGGCACTTGGTCAGTGAGAGATATTATTTCTTAGCTTTACGGTCAGTGAGAGTTTATATTTTCCTGGCCACTTGGTCAGCGAGAGATATTATTGCCTGACTTATGGTAAGTGAGAGTTTATACTTACCTGGCCACTTTGTCATTGAGAGATATTATTGCCTGGCCACTTGGTCAGTGAGACAAGCTATCAGACGATATAGAATTGTACATTATAGAATGGTTCTAAAGCCTGAATTTTCCGTTTCACAAGTAAATGATCGTAACTCTCAGAAGATATTTCAGACAAGAGTAATGGCAAATAAGATCTAGTGTACAGCAGTTTAGAAGTAAAAAAGGGCATAAATCCTAGGATTAATGCAAACATTTTGTCACACCCCGATCCTACTAGGGTGTGATGGGCACCCGACCCCATAGTCGGAGCCGAGCGAACCCGCTGACTCTTATTGCACATATGAACTACGCCGTTTTTTTTTTCACTAGCAACAACATAAATAGCACAATCATGGACATAGGCTAATAAGCTTTACTATCATACTATACAGCGACGGGAACAGTTTGAAGTACAAGATAGCTACTGTACATATCTGTCTACGAGCCTCTAAACATAGTACACATATACATAGAAAGGGCCGAGTA
>NW_026727949.1:0-29566 GCF_029784015.1 Lycium ferocissimum | reverse complement strand
CTCACCGATAATGCAAAAATAACATTTTTCACCTCTTCAAGAGTTTGTTTAGCACATAAGAAGTTATTTTGATCCTCTGAGATTCTCACAGTAATGTGATCCAGTAAATTTGAGTCAACTCCACCACTTTTCTGAGAAAATTGATTTTGATAGAATGAAATAGCTTCAGTAGCAATATCATCCAAATTGTCCACCCATTCACCATCTTCATTTTGTATTCTTGTAAGCAACAACCTCTTTCTTCTTCCTTTTACAAGACTATGAAAATATCTTGCATTCCTATCTCCCTCCTAGGATGATCTCCTTTTGGATGAAGTAGTTAGACCCATTTGGGTGCAAAAAAGGTCTCTTCTCTCTCCTAAAATGTTCATGCAAACCCTAATACTACAAACCCTAAACTAGCCGTATTATGGCCACTGGTCAGTCGTTGTCGGCGCCTGGCCTGCCTCTCCCTCTAACCTCCTCAATCATATTTCTACCACTACCTCAATCCAACCTATCCCCTTCATCTTCATCTCAACCAAACCCTACTTTTGCAAACCCTACTATAAACCCACCTACAAACCCTACTTCTTCAAAAAGTTTTGCTAATACCTTAACGGGTAAAGCAGAAGTTTGTACAACAACAAAGCAAAGAATGCGAGCCTATACCTAGGAAGAAACTAACGATACGATGGTATTCCAATGGTGAAGTGGACTGAGGCTGAAATCAAACGAATGGAGCTATTGGAAGACCTTCAACATGCACTGATAGGAAAGTTTTCTCGTGGATAGCCAAATTTGGAAGAATTACGCAACATTGTACCATCATAATGTGGCATAAAAAGAGATTGTAAGGTTGGTTTATTTAGGCCAAGACATGTTTTGATCAGATGCTCACTGATGGAAGATTTTATCAATCTTACGTCTAAAGGTGCATATTATTTTGAAGGCTAAAGATGGTTTTACTTCTATCGATGGCCCTTATCTACATTCTAAGTTCAAAGTAGATGAAGAAACATCTCAGGTAATGTAGTGGATTTCTTTTCCCAACTTGTTACCCACTTTCTTTGTCAAAGGATATTTGTTTACTATGGCTTCTGCTGTTGGAAGGCCTTTGCAGCTGGACATGGCAACCATAAACAAGACTCGACCTAGTTGTGCTAGAGTCAAGGTCCAAGTAGATCTTCTTCGAGTTACCTAACTTTATGATGTCGCAAGCTGAAGAGATACGAGAATACAAAAGGATATCGTGAAGATGAAAGTCAAAATTCAATATGATTTCTTACCAAAATATTGCACCGAATGTAAGATTCAAGGCCACTCTAGAGATGAGTGTAGAACTCCTTCATCCCGAATCAAGAAACCAAAGAGACGTTGACGTTATAAGACGTATATCGGGGGCGTAGAATACGGGAAATCAAGTGGAACAAATTGTCTAGGAGAAAGGCAAGCATGAGGCACACAGATGGTAGCATGGTAGGAATTATCCTATGATAAAATTTTTTCCAAAAACTAACACTTCTGATAAGGTGGATGAAAGCAAGGTTGAGAGTGCTGATGCAAAGAATAATGCTGATTCGGAAGTACAAGTGGTGGTGCAGAACAAATTTGATGTTTTAAATACTTGGGAAGAAGGTGAGCTATCAAGTACAAGTACATCCAAAGCTGAAGGGGAGAATTCAAATGCAACTAGCAACAAGGATGGTCAAAGTAATCATTTGGAGACAAGGCTGAAAAATGCAGACATGGAGCAAACAAATGTGGATGACATTATTCAAAGTTCCACACAAGGTCAGCAAAGAATAGAGGAAATAATGCTAGGTATTAATAATGAGCAAGGATTAATGCAACAAACAACAACTCAAAAGGTGACAGATCAAGAGGAAGAACTTCATAGTTCATGGGCTGATAAGGTGGAGGAAAAGAGAATGGAAACAGGAGAAAGACAGCAGGAAGATAAAGTGCAAGGTAATACTGATGGAGATCCTAGGAAAGAGGACAGTGTGGAAGGAACATCTGAAGGAGATCCTGGTGACACCTATACAACAGATAAGGAACAAATTTGAGGCAATTAGAGGTTCCAGGGAAAGAGGAGGTTCAAAAACAAGATGTTCACTCAGAACATGATGACTGTTGATGATAAAGGATTAGATGGAGTAAAAGAGGCTACAGAGGGTTCCCGCTCAGTGATAATGCATGATCCTTTGCAAAGAAAAGGAAAAGTGCAGGAAAATGTGCAAATGAAGGCTTTAATAGAGGCAATTTCTGCAGTTTCCACAGGTGACAAGATGGAGGAGTAGATGGATTTGGAGCAAGATGCTGATCTACTACATCCTCCTTCTTCAGAAAGGGCACTGGTGATTTCCCATACTGAGATCCAACATCTGACACTTTGTGGAAAGCCTTCCCCAATCAAAGAGTTACATGACCTGATCTCTCATAATATTGATGTAATGGAAGTAGAGGATGATGTCAGAGATCTTCATAAAGAGGACAGGGAGGAGACTATTAAGCAGAATAAGGAAAATATACTCAAATAGGTTGATATATCTCCTAAGATCAAGTCTAACAATAAGGGCCAGAAGAAAGGAAAGAAGAATGCTATTGACAAGCAAATTCCGCTCACGGTGGTACCAAAGAGGAATGCAGCAGAATCTAATGTTAAATGATGTTAAAATTGTCACACCCCAATTTCCGGTAGGGTGTGATGGGCACCCGACCCTTACCTAGGGCCGAGCGAACCCGCAGACTCTCAGAATACCCATAGCCATCCTGGGCCCACAAGGCATAACATAAGCACAGGGTGAAAATTTTTTCTCGGAAAACACACATGCCTTTCATCCTTTCAAATCAAACAGAATTCATAACCATAGCGGATCTATAAACACATAAAGTTCATAATACAATGCGTACTGATACATCGGCTTACATAGCCGTTTACAAACGAACATCTCATACACACGACACTGTCTGCAAAGTCTCTAACATAGCTCCGAATACCGTACAAAGCATTCCGACTCGGGCAAGAAGACTCGAAGGAAGCGGAGTCGCTAACCCAAATTTTAACATCTTCTCGCTAACATCATCTCGCTCATCCGCGGTACCGCGCGCCGAAACGCACCGAAGAGTGGGGTCAAGATTTAATATGTCTTTGAGCATGAAGCAGAAAATACGTAAAACGAAATAAAGTGTACCAAACGCGAGCATGATAGTCCAAATACCAACGTACTTACATCCGCCATCCAAGTCATACACACACCAATCATACACACATACCGCGGCCAGGAACCCAGCGGTAATATCACAAGTTTATAAATATACCGCGGCCAGGAACCCAGCGGTTATTATCACAAGTATATAAATATACATAGCTACACATACATACATACCGCGGTCAAGAATCCAGCGGTCATGTCACAGCCCGCGGCCAAGTATCCAGCGGACGATATCACACCTACACATGCCGCGGCCAAGTATCCGGCAACATGGTACACCATACGTCAAGTATCCAGCGGACAATATCACACATACCGGCCCGGGACTCGGCGAAAAAGGTAATAACAATACACACGAGCAGAATCGTAAGCAGCCATACATATATAATTTCTTTTATTACAAACTCAACAGAACAACCAAAGCACACCATTCCTTCAAGGCCAAGACAACGGTTAAATCAGGTTCTTTTCCAAACATTGTTCGAAAACACACCAAACCAACTTCGGAGAGATCATAATCACGTGTCAAGATCACATGCATACGAGTAAATAAATAATTAAGTTGCCCTCCAAATTCGGTGACCAAATATATTTACTAACGTCGTGATGTGTAAACAAGTTTCGAGGTTTATCGAATTAGTATACAATAGTTACAATCTTAAAAGAAATCGTTCTTATGTGTCAAAATGTATTATCAAACTCAATGAGGTAATTAAAATAACTATTTTATAGTAATCGGGCGATAGCCAAAAGTTCTTTTTCAAAATCACACAAATATACCAAACAGAGCGACATAGGAAGATCTCTCGAACGCGTGGGCCCCACCTCGATCAAATTGAGGCGGCGGACCCCAAACTATGGTCATTAGGCCCGGCGAGGTCATAGACAAGGATCCAAGGCCCTCCAATATCATTTAGGCGAACTACGGGTGTTTGAGCAAATATTTCAACAAAACAGACATTTCCGCTCAATTCTACCGAATGAAAAGGGGTCAAAATGAAGCTCGGATTCCGAGGAGTAGAGTCGTCCTCAAAGCTCGAATCTCGACCTACATACTTAGGACATGCCAAGAGAAGGAAAGAGAGCAAGCTTTACATACCTTTGTTGTGCCTCACACTCGTCCAATTTCAATTCCCGTTTCGTCGTAAATGCAAATGGTCATCCTTACCAGCTACTATTCATGCAAGTTAACATTTCAACTTTGTTAAGCATTTGACTACCGAAATTCCGGCAGCAGACCTCCCAATAAATATGACACCCCGAGATTCAAACTCGCCAACACAACAACAACCATACCAACAACAATGTATAACAACATCAACAATCAACTGTAAACGCATTCTAGCGCAAATAGTCTTATTTTCCAAATAACGCAACAACTCCAAATCCAACTTTACACTTACAAACCAATATCAATATGTTCATATTTCACCTACTAATTCAAGATCATGCAAACATAAACCGAGAGCATTCCGAGCTATATATCCACTATTCGACAATTCCATCAATTTCCATATTCAATCCAAAATTCCCATATATGCAACGAAACCATTCCAACACATTTTCTATTTACTAATTCATCTCCAATAACAACAATCTATACTTTAACAACTTCATTACCTTAATATCACAAAATCATATTAATATGACATAATTTCTCTACATTCCATTTTTATGCCAACTTACCCCATATATGCTTTTCTTACATTGTAATGATCACAACCACACAACACACACAACACTCGGCCAACCTTCAACTTTCACAACTCAACTTTAACATCCATATTTTCATGATTTTAATTCATCTCCACACTTACCAATCACCAACAACACATAAAAGAAGATAAAATCCTTACCTTTCTCACTTGTTCTTCATTCGGCCAAGGTGTGGTTTGCAAGGACAAGAGCTTTGCTTGATTCAACAACCACTTCATGTTGTTTAGCACCTTCCAAAGAGTGGAAAACATAGGAGGAAATATTTTTTGGATGAAGATTTCTTGGACCTCAACTTCCATGGTCATGGCCGAATGGTTCCTTGGTTTCTCTCCAAGGTTCCATACGTTTCTAAGGGGTGAAAGAGAAGATGAAGATGACTTGATTGTCATCTTTTACTACTATATATTAAGCCTCCATGTGGCCATGGCCCACACCCCATGTGGCCGGCCACATGACCAATTTTCATATACTAGCCAACTTTCCATAATTCATTTTTTTTTTTGTCCCAAAATTTTCATGAAATGTCTAACCCCAAATTCCTTATTCCAAGTTTACCCTCACCACTTCCATGCCAATTTAAAAGATGAATATATACAACTTATGCCACCGAGACAAAATCAACAAAATCGGAAATTAAAAGTCTTGTCCATAACTCGTCGCAACCAACTTAGAAATATTCCGACGTGCAAAGTACGGGGTATAACATCCTTTCCCCCTTTAGAACATTCGTCCTCGAATGTTCAACTAATCGTATAGGGTCTTAAAAATCTCGATTCAAACTTTTCCTTTTTGTAATTCCCTTTACTCGACTTATAACATTCTAGACACATTATCTCGTGTCATCTCTTAATCTCTAACTCAAACCCTTCCTTACTCTTGTCTTACGCATACTAGTACTTCTTCCTCGATATCAGTCGTACTCGTAGCTTAGTCAAATCCTACCATTACGGTGGACACGACCTTTCAAGTCGAATTACAAATCCACATCTCATTTTTTTTCTGGAAAATTTTCGGCAGAGTTTCCTCTGCATTTCTCACTATCTCAAAACCTGTGCACAGGAATTACCAACAATGCCTCACAGGGCCAACATACATATATGCATATCATATCACATCACAGCCTCACACGGCTCCCAATATCATCAGCTGTACAGAAATAACAAACATACCTCGTATGCCCAACTCAAACGACACCTGTTACACTTTCTTGTTTACTTTCCCCCTTTAGTCTTCAACTTGTATTTCGATCGCAAGTCCCATATCTTTGCCAATATTCATTTCTCATGCCTTTACTTACCTGCGTACTTTGTGACTTCCAACATCATCGCTTGCTTTCTTCTATCAGTGTCATTCTTCGGTACCGCAATCACAAATCGGCGTAAGAGTCCCATCTCCTATGACTTGGCTCTATGGCACGATCTCGGAGATGAAAGAAGAGTAACCATCCTAAATGCCCCGTAGCCTCCTCGTTTATAAATGTGGCGCGCAACACACCATAAACAAGACTCTACCGGACACGACTTTGCGTACAACCCCTAGGACGGACCGCTTCCGATACCACTTTGTCACACCCAATTTCCGGTAGGGTGTGATGGGGGCACCGACCCTTACCTAGGGCCGAGCGAACCCCGCGGACTCTCGGAATACCCATAGCTATCACGGCCCACAAGGCATAACATAAGCACGGGGTGAAAATTTTTTCTCGGAAACACACATGCCTTTCATCCTTTCAAATCAAATAGAATTCATAACCATAGCGGATCTATAAACACATAAAGTTCATAATACAATGCGTCCGATACATCGGCTTACATAGCCGTTTACAAACGAACATCTCATACACACGACACCGTTCGCAAAGTCTCTAACATAGCTCCGAATACCGTACAAAGCATTCCGACTCGCGGCACCGAGGGTGGAGCTCGCCAACCCGGCCGGAACATCCTCTGCTAACATCATCTGCTCATCTGTGGGTACCTGCGCGGCATGAAACGCAGCCCCCGAAGAATGGGGGTCAGTACGGAATATGTACTGAGTATGCAAAGCAGAAAATACATAAACGAAATAAAGTGTACCAAACGCGAGCATGATAGTCCAAATACCAACGTACTTACATCTGCCATCCAAGTCATACATACACCAATCATACACACATACCGCGGCCAGGAACCCAGCGGTAATATCACAAGTTTATAAATATACCGCGGCCAGGAACCCAGCGGTTATTATCACAAGTATATAAATATACATAGCTACACATACATACATACGCGGTCAAGAATCCGGCGGTCATGTCACGTACCACGGCAAGTATCCACGGACGATATCACACCTACACATGCCGCGGCCAAGTATCCAGGCGGTCGTATGCGACCCATGCGGTCAAGTATCCGGCGGACAATATCACACATACCGGCCGGGACTCGGCGAAAAGGTAATAACAATACACACGAGCAGAATCGTAAGCGACCACACGTATATAATTTCTTTTATTACAAACTCAACAGAACAACCAAAGCACACCATTCCTTCAAGGCCAAGACAACGGTTAAATCAGGTTCTTTTCCAAACATTGTTCGAAAACACACCAAACTGAACTTCAGAGATCATAATCACGTGTCAAGATCACATGCATACGAGTAAATAAATAATTAAGTTGCCCTCCAAATTCGGTGACCAAATATATTTACTAACGTCGGCAAGTGCAGAAACAAGTTTCAGGTTTATCGGAATTAGTATACAATAGTTACAATCTTCTGAAATCGTTCTTATGTGTCAAAATGTATTATCAAACTCAATGAGGTAATTAAAATAACTATTTTATAGTAATCGGGGCGATAGCCAAAAGTTCTTTTTCAAAATCACACAAATATATACCAAACGAGCGACATAGGAAGATCTGCGAACGCGTGGGCCCCACCTCGATCAAATTGAGGCGGCGGACCCCAAACTATGGTCATTAGGCCCGGCGAGGTCATAGACAAGGATCCAAGGCCCTCCAATATCATTTAGGCGAACTACGGGTGTTTGAGCAAATATTTCAACAAAACGGGACATTTCCGGTTCAATTCTACCGAATGAAAAAGGGTCAAAATGAAGCTCGGATTCCGAGGAGTAGAGTCGTCCTCAAAGCTCGAATCTCGACCTACATACTTAGGACATGCCAAGAGAAGGAAAGAGCAAGCTTTACATACCTTTGTTGTGCCTCACACTCGTCCAATTTCAATTCCCGTTTCGTCGTAAATACTCGCAAATGGTCATCCTTACCAGTTACTATTCATGCAAGTTAACATTTCAACTTTGGTTAAGCATTTGACTACCGAAATTCCGGCAGCACCTCCCCTATAAATATGACACCCCGAGATTCAAACTCGGCCAACACAACAACAACCATACCAACAACAATGTATAACAACATCAACAATCAACTAGAACGCATTCTAGCGCAAATAGTCTTATTTTCCAAATAACGCAACAACTCCAAATCCAACTTTACACTTACAAACCAATATCAATATGTTCATATTTCACCTACTAATTCAAGATCATGCAAACATAAACCGAGAGCATTCCAAGCTATATATCCACTATTCGACAATTCCATCAATTTCCATATTCAATCCAAAATTCCCATATATGCAACGAAACCATTCCAACACATTTTCTATTTACTAATTCATCTCCAATAACAACAATCTATACTTTAACAACTTCATTACCTTAATATCACAAAATCATACTAATATGACATAATTTCTCTACATTCCATTTTTATGCCAACTTACCCCATATATGCTTTTCTTACATTGTAATGATCACAACCACACAACACACACAACACTCGGCCAACCTTCAACTTTCACAACTCAACTTTAACATCCATATTTTCATGATTTTAATTCATCTCCACACTTACCAATCACCAACAACACATAAAGGAAGATAAAATCCTTACCTTTCTCACTTGTTCTTCATTCGGCCAAGGTGTGGTTTTGCAAGGACAAGAGCTTTGCTTGATTCAACAACCACTTCATGTTGTTTAGCACCTTCCAAAGAGTGGAAAACATAGGAGGAAATATTTTTTGGATGAAGATTTCTTGGACCTCAACTTCCATGGTCATGGCCGAATGGTTCCTTGGTTTCTCTCCAAGGTTCCATACGTTTCTAAGGGGTGAAAGAGAAGATGAAGATGACTTGATTGTCATCTTTTACTACTATATATGAAGCCTCCATGTGGCCATGGCCCACACCCCATGTGGCCGGCCACATGGCCAATTTTCATATACTAGCCAACTTTCCATAATTCATTTTTTTTTGTCCCAAAATTTTCATGAAATGTCTAACCCCAAATTCCTTATTCCAAGTTTACCCTCACCACTTCCATGCCAATTTAAAAGATGAATATATGCAACTTATGCACTGAGACAAAATCAACAAAATCGGAAATTAAAAGTCTTGTCCATAACTCGTCGCAACCAACTTAGAAATATTCCGACGTGCAAAGTACGGGGTATAACAAAAATCATTCATTTGGAATATAAGATCAGTGAAGACACAAAAAGCCTTTCATAGGTTACAAATGTTAAATAGACATCACATATTCTTTTTGATTGCTCTCATGGAACCATTTCAACATGTCAGGACAATAAACCATTATAGGAGGAGGTTGGGAATTTGCTTAGCTAATGCCAACTGTAATGGTAAAATCTGGTACTTTGTGGCTGATAACATAGAAGTGGAAGTTTTGATGGACTCCCCTCAACAGATCACTTTGAAGCTATTTTTACAAGATTTGAATCAGCATCTTATTACAACTTTAGTATATGCTAAATGTAGTGCATCTGAAAGGCTGGAGTTGTGGAAGGATATTTATCATCTTTCCAATACCTTGACATGTTCTTGGTTGATAGGAAGAGACTTCAATGTAGTTTTGAATGATCAAGAAAAGATAGGGGATAATCCTATTCAACCTCAGGATGTAGAAGAGTTTGCATTTTGCATAAATTCATGTGAACTTGAAGAAGTGAAATTTAAGGGAAGTCCCTTCACTTGGTGGAATGGAAGAGTAGATGAAGAATGTATTTTTGAAAGACTGGATAGGATGTTGGTGAATTCTCCTCTTCTTGACAGTTTTGGAAATATTGAAGTGGAACATCTTGCAAGAACTGGATCAGATCATGCTCCACTTTTGTGCACTTATGGTGACAACCAATAGAATCATTTCAGACCTTTTAAATTTCTATCATTTTGGATAGAACATGCTTCTTTCCTGGATACAGTTAGGCAGAATTGGTCCACTTGGGAGCATGAGGACCCTTTTATAAACTTCAAATGCAAGATGAAAAAATTGAAATGGGTATTATCCAAATAGAGCAGGGAAGTTTTTGGTGATATCTTCAACCAGCTAATCATAAGGGAGGAAATATTTGATTAAAGGAAGAGTTGTTTAAAGAGAATCCAACCCAAGTGAATAGAATGGTTTCACAGAAAGCTCGGTGAGACTAAAAGATACTTGCATTATGAAGAAAATCTTGGAGACAAAAATCAGTCGGAATGGTTTGTAGATGGTGACAAGAATACTAGATTTTTCCATAATTTAGTGAAGGGAAGAAGGAAGAAGCTGCAGATCAAAAGAATTCAAAATTCAGATGGTTCATGGATTGAGGATGAGGACCAAATGGCAGCTGAGGCTGTGCACTTTTATGCACAACAATTTTCACAAGAAGATTCAGTTGGAGGAGATAATTTATAGTCACATATTCCTGTTTTGATTAATCAAAACGGAAATGATCTACTGTGTCAAATGCCCAGTGTTGATGAAGTCAAAATGCTGTTTTCAACCTCAGTGGATCAAGTGCCAGTGGATCTGATGGTTTTCCTTGAATTTTCTACCAGACTTGTTGGGATATTATTAGTTTGGATGTATACAAGATGGTGGTGGCTTTCTTTCAGGGTCATACTCTTCCCAAGGCAGTTACTCACACAAATCTTGTTCTGTTACCAAAAAAGGAGTTGGTTCTGTCACACCCCAATTTCCGATAGGGTGTGATGGGCACCCGACCCTTACTTAGGGCCGAGCGAACCCTCAGACTATCGTAATACTCGTACTCACATTGGGCCCTCGACCAAATCATAAATCCATAAAGAAAATTTTCAAAAGAACAAACATACTTTACACCTTTTTCAAATTAAACAAACTTGTAATCGTACAAAATCTGTAAATCTACGTACAACAATACTATGGCTTATGGAGCCGCTCACACGGACATCTTATACACACGACCACATGCTGCAAAGTCTCTCTAACATGACTCGGATACCATAACACGAACGAACTCGACTCGGCGGCAGAAAGACTCGAGCAAGTGGAGCTCGCCAATCCCGCCGGGCGTCTTCTCGCTAATATCTTTAGCTCACAGGTGTACTGCGCGGCATGAAACGCGACCCCCGAAGCGGGGTCGTACGGAATATGTGCGAGTATGTAAAGCAAGAAATCCAATAACGACTCATAATGGGAAAGAAGAGCCACAGAAAACAAATATAGGGAGCGAGGGTCATAACTTGCCTGCACAACGCTTATCCTGTATATACACACGCCAGTGAGCAAAACATATCGTAATCATATTAATTCGGAAATCATATGCGAAGTACAGAAAACAGGTTTAGCGATCAGCATGTCATCTGACGGTCATATCATCATATCGGACAGAATCATCATATTATCGCAGCATCAGATTTTCATACCATCAGGTCGTCACATTTTCAGACTATCAGATCATCAGAACGGACTCATTATATTGTCGGATTTTCATATTATCAAATCATTATGTCATCAGATCAAACAGAGTAGTATATCATACATCGAGATCAAACGGAGTAGCATATCATACATCCTATGCGGCCCCATCGGACCGGCGGACGGAACGTGGTCGCCACTCCGCCTTGGGCGCCACAACACATCATACTTCAGAAGTTTTCAGATCTCCTGCATCCCCGTCACACATCATATCACATAACCACGGTACCGGCCAAAAGGGGCGCGGCGTGCCGGACACATCATAACACCATTATCCTCGGTTCCCGACCAAAGGGGCCTCGGCGGAACCGGACACATCATACTTCGGAAGCTCATCATACTTCGCATTGTGCGCACGATAGTACCGGCCCGGGACTCGGCGAAGGAAGTAACAAACATATGCACGAGCAGAATCGGGTGATCTATACACATCTCCAAGCATATAAACAGACTTAACAGAACATTCCAAACATATTATCGTTCCAGAATCCAAGCAATAACCCAAATCAGATTTCTTTCGAATATTATTCGGAACATATCAAATATAGTTTAGCCATTAGAGTTACGTGTCAAATCATATGTATACGACTCTTTATTTCCAACTTAACAGATAAGCGAGTACTCATATTCACAAAATCATAATTATAACTCATTATGCAAGTAAAGAATCCCTATGCGGAAGTTGAAGTGAAAATAGTATTAAGTTTTTCAAGAAATAACCGAAGGTAAGCATAGAAAGGGCCGCGGGCCCCACGAACGGGTACCGACCCCATCCGATCCCGACTACGAGCATTAGGGGAACGCTATATCCTATGAACTTACCTATTATGTTTTGGGGCGTTCCGAGCTCGTATGCGAAAGTTACGGACGTTTGAAGTTCGGGACCTTGTTTTGTAGTCAAAGTTCTCTAAAGGTCTTTCTTAAAATCCAATCCTTTGGAAACCTAAGGATCTTAGCTTGAAGGTGTTATATCCCGTATTTTGCACGTTGGAATATTTTAAGTCGGATTGCGACAAGTTGTGGATAAGACTTTTAATTTCCGATTTTGTTTTTGTTTTAATGCACAAGTTGATTATTCATCTTTTCATTGGTATGGAGTGTTAAGGGTAAATTTGGAATAAGGAAAAGTTTGGGATGTTGAATAAGTTATACAGATTGTATGGAGTTTTGGACATATCCAGGTATGCAAATAAAGAGATCGGTATATAAAAGTTTTAGGTCTCGAAATAATTTCCGCGGATGAACGATGTGATCACACACGGTAGGCCGGTTTGCACAAGATCTTGCTACGATCGCTACGATCTTGCTACAGTGACTTCGGGCAGCTTTATAAAGGGGCTTAACCCCTCATTTTCAGCCAAAAATCAGACCAAAAAAACAGTCCCAAATATTCTAGACAATTCCCCAACCTTTCACCACTAACTTTTAGCCCGAAACCAGGTATAATTCTCGGAATTCCGGTCCGGACAGCGTATAGTTGCGGCTTCAAAGCTGCGTATTGAGGCTTTGTTGCTTAAGTTCAAGGTGGAGGAGTAAATATATAGCATTATTATCGAGGGAAAGGTATGAATCTCTTTCTATTTGTGTTAATATTGGTTTATTTACGGAGAAGGAGCTTTAAAATCATTATAAAATGGTTGTGATGGAAATATGGGACAAACACCATATGGAATGTTTATGAAGTATTTTGAAATTGGAAATATTATGGTTAATGTTATGTTGGTTATGGGATGATTTGGAAGTTTACGCGAATTTTATGTAATTTTTATACTTATGAGAATTGCCTTGTTAATGTGCGGATTAATGGTGCAAATTATGAATTTGGAAGGGAAGAATGTGTTTGGTGTTGTTCTCGGGTTTGGAGACAATTTCGGGTGAGTTGGGATATGGTTTTGGTTGTTTGGAAAAATTGTGTGAATTGTTTAAAGCGTTCTTGAATATTGTCCGTATGGTTTTGGATTAGTAATCGAATGTATAAACGTTGATATTGGTTTGAATGTGAGTGAGGGAAGTAAGTATGTCGGAATATTATGAATGCTTGTGAAGTTATGTAAAAAGAGCTACTAATGTTAGAAATGCATTTTGAATTGATTGTTGATGTTGTAGTTTGGTTGTTGGTATTGTTGTTGGTGATTTGGCCGAGTTGAATTCTCGGGGTTGTTGAATTTATAGGGGAAGTCTTTGCCCAAATTTACGTAGATAAAAGTGATGGCATGAAATTGAATTCCTAAGTGTGTATGGCTAATGTTTGGTATGGGTTGATGTTATTGTAGATTTTGAGCGGCCGAGATTTGAGTTTGGATTAGCCTAGGAAGCAAACCAGGTATGTAAAGCTTACCCTTCTTTTCTTTTGGCATGTCTTAGACGGGATTAAGGTATGACATGATTTGTGCCTCGGGGGTAACTCCATTCTTAAGTTTCGCGTATGTTTGTGATTCGTATTTGTTTTTGATGTTGGTATCCTTAGCATGGTCGGGCTATGGTTCGTATGTTTTTGATATGATTGAGTTGAAATGTTGTGTAAACGATTCTTATTTGTTTCTTGGTATTCGTATCCTTAATGCGGTCGAGTTATGATCCTTATGACTTTTGTATGATTAAATTTTCAAGGTTGCAAAAGAGTTTTGTTTTCAAAAGAGATTTGTTCTTAAACGATTTCGAAACTACGAACGCCCGTCAGAATGCGGCAAGGAAGGGCTCGGATCGCTTTGATACTTTCGCAAATGACTTTATGACGAGTAATGACTTAAATTTTCATAGGTGGGCCGGATTGGGTTGACGCTCGTCCGTGGGTCCCGCGACCTTCTATGTTGGTTCTAATAACCTATTTTCGAAAGAATCCAATCGACTATCTCCCGACCCCCCGAGTATGATTACTTATTTATCTGTTGAGTTTGAAATAAGGATTTTTGTGCTTATGACTTTGATACGCGAATATGGTTTCGGAAGTTCGGTTTGATATATTCCAGTGAGTGATTTTCGGAAGGAAATGGGTTTGACTCTTGTTTTTGGCTTACAAATAATGGTTCGTTTGATTAACCTATCAAGTCTTTGAAAATATTTTAAAGCTGGATTTGGTTACTCACGATTAGTTCGTGCGTTTGTTGTTACATTTGCATTTGGGTTCTGGCAGTACGTGTATATGTGATGTTACCGCTGGGTTCCGTGCCGCGGTATGCGTATATGTGATATTACCGGCCGGGGTTCTGCGCGGTATGTGTATGTGTATGTGTATAGGTATGTGTGATATTGACCGGTACTTGACCGCGGTATGTGTGATATTGACCATTGGATACTTGGCCGGTATGTGTGATATTGACATTGGATACTTGACCGCGGTATGTGTGATATTGACCCATTTGGATGCCAACCGCGGTATGTGTGATATTGGCCGGCGGATGCTTGACCGCGGTATGTGTGATATTGGCATTTTGGATGCTTGACCGCGGTGTGTGTGTATATGTGGTATGTGATATATGATAACATGATGGTATGGTGATTGTTTACTCATGTTTCTAAGTCCGGACGATTCGGATATGATATGGATATGCACGAATTAAGTTTTAAAAGTAAGTCTTGTGGGTTCTGCGTATTGCGCTATTTTCGGTACTACTTACTTCGGTTATGATTTCGCTTTTCGTACTTTCGGCTTTGCATACTCGGTACATATTCCCGTGCGACCCCCTTTTTCTTCGGGTGCGTTTCATGCCGCGCGAGTACCCACGGATGAGCGGATAATGTTAGCGAGAAGATGCTCCGGCTGGATTGGCGAGCTCCATTTCCTCGGAGTCTTGTCGAGTCGAGAATGCTTTGTATGGTATTCGGAGTTATGTTAGAGACTTTACGGACGTGTCGTGTGTATGAGATGTCCGTTTGTAAAAGGCTATGTGTGTTGATGTTTCATTACGCATTGTGTTATGAATTTCATGTGTTCTGATTTTATTTGATTTGAAAAAGACGAACAAGATGTTTGTTTTCCGAAAAAATTTCCTTCTGCATTTTGACACGTTCTGTGGGCCCAGTACGATTATGAGAATTATGAGAGTCTGCGGGTTCGCTCGGCCCTAAGTAAGGGTCGGGTGCCCATCATGCCCTATCGGAAGTTAGGGTGTGACAGAAGGCAATAGGGAGTGTGCTTTTAGGATCAAACAAAGTACGTTTTGAGCTCGGATTTCAAGAGTGGAATAACCCCAAGGCTTGGGTCATAGCCTAATAGTGCTAAGACATGCCAAAGAAAGAAAGGTGAGCTTTACATACCTTGGCCGCCCTCTACTAATCCACGCTTGCATCTCGGCTTCTCGCGATCTACAAAAGATGTCATTGGACGCCCAACATTAGCCATAAGCATTAAAGGACTCAATTCCAAGTCGTCACTTCTTCTATGGAAATTTCGGCAGCACCTCCCCTATATATCCACCAACCCCGAGAATTCAACTCGGCTTTCATTCATCTTCTCCCTTTCTCGGCTAGAACATGTTTGGCAAGGAAGAGTGTTTTTCTTGTTCCACCAAATACTCCACGTCGTAGAGGACCCTCTAATTAGTAGGAAAGCATGAAGAAACGATTTTTCGACCAACTCCATGGAAATTCAGGTTCGGCCCCTATTGCCGTCCTTGTCCTTCTTTTTCTTCATTCCTCATGAAATTTCTAGAGCAAGATTTGATGAAAATGATGACCTTGGTCATCCAATTCCCTTATATATAAAAAATATGGCACATGACCATGCACATGGCCAAGCACATGGCCGGCCATGTGCCCTATTTTTCTCTCTTTTCTTTTTCTTTTCCCTCCAAATTTTCTTCAAATTTCTAGAGATTTCTCAAGTCACAAAGGATGACTAATATGACCAACATATCATCTAATTCCATATGTACATATATTTCAAGCCTCCATGTGGCCATGGCCCACCTTACTCTCATTTCATGTCATTTTTAAATTTTTCCATATTGCATTCTTAGTCCCAAATCTTTCCTTAACGCTTCCTTCCAACAAAATCATAAACCATTTGTCGTAAGACAACGTCGAGAGATAACCTTGTCCATAACTCTTCGCAACCAACTTAAAATATTCCGACGTGCGAAATGCGAGATATAACATTTTTCCCCCCTTTAGAACATTCGTCCTCGAATGTTCAACTTAGTCGTACGGGGTCTCATAAGCACCTTGGGGGAGCTCCCTTTTCATAGGTATTGTTGTCCTTCATTCTATCTCTTAGGCTATCCCAATACCATTCTCTTGTCATACTCTTGCATTTCTCTTACCCGCTTCCCCCCTTTAGGGGTATGCTTATGCCATTATCCATTCATGCCTGTTTCTTTTTACACGAGAATTCTTATGCTATCTACCGTGTCGTTCAAAACCCACTACTCTTCCATAGTCCTTTCCTCATTTCCAAAACGTATTTTGTTTGTTCACATTTTATCCGTATCATCCCAATCATTTCCTAACATTCACTCTGCCTTGTTTCTTGTCTTTCTATAACCTAGTCTCTCACAATCCTACCGCTCCACATACTCTAAGCTCTCTTAGACTACTCCGCTTTCTTATTCGCTCCTTATGTCTGAATTTGTAGAATTTTCAAAAAACTTCCCAGGGGGGTCACCCATCTTGGATTTGCTCTCACGTCAAAGACGCTTAACTTTGAAACTTGGATGGGGTAGGACGCTTTAACGCTTTCCTGACTACATCTTTCTCACCGCACGACCTTCTATACATAATATTGAGTATGTCGGAATTCTATCCTATTCCCAAAACGTCCTCACGACACATCCGGGCAGCTGTCTTATTAACACCTTCCCATTCGTCACAATTCTTTTTCCTCCGTACCCTCGTCTTAGTCGTATCACTTTATCCAGACCTACCGGTCTTTTTCACGTCATCGCTTAATAACATAAGTTCCTCCAAATTTCTTATTACCATACTTCCACCGATATCTTATTTGTTATTTCACCGCTCATTCCACAGTCAACTTATTCCTAGAGGGCAGCCGTGGAAAAATTTCGGCAGAGTTTCCTCTGTATTTCTTACTATCCCAAAACACACTTGAGAAATACCAACGTGATGCCTCGGGGCCATCGTCATATATACATATCACATCATATTGTGTCACATCATAGCCACACGGGGTTCTCAATATTCACAAAAGTCCGAAAAGTATTAAATTTGCCTCATATGCTTAACACGACTACACGTGTCACATTTTTTTGCTTACCTTCCTTTTAGCTTTTCAACTTTGGCTTCAATCGTATGCCAATACCTTACTTGGCATATATCTTTCGTATCTTTACTTACCTGCGTGCTTTGTAACCTTCCATACCGCTGGTCGCTTCCACCTGTCAACATCAGTCCTCTGCCGAAATCAAAGGTCAATGTCGAAAATTTCCTATAACTTGGCTCTGCTGACCACGATCTAAGATGCCAAGAAGAGTAACCATCCTAGATGTCCGTAGCCTCCCGTTTATAAATGTGCGCGCTTTCACACCATAAACGAGGACTCCTACGGACACGACTTTGCGTACAACCCCTAGGACGGACACATCCGCCCGATACCACTTTGTCACACCCCAATTTCCGATAGGGTGTGATGGGCACCCGACCCTTACTTAGGGCCGAGCGAACCCTCAGACTATCGTAATACTCGTACTCACATTGGGCCCTCGACCAAATCATAAATCCATAAAGAAAATTTTCAAAAGAACAAACATACTTTACACCTTTTTCAAATTAAACAAACTTGTAATCGTACAAAATCTGTAAATCTACGTACAACAATACTACGGCTTATGGAGCCGCTCACACGGACATCTTATACACACGACCCTGTCTGCAAAGTCTCTAACATGACTCGGATACCATAACACAGACGAACTCTGACTCGGCAGCACTCCGGAGCAAGTGGAGCTCGCCAATCCCGCCGGGCGTCTTAAACTAATATCTTTAGCTCACACAGGTGTACAACGCGGCATGAAACGCAGCCCCCGAAGAAAAGGGGTCGGTGCGGAATATATCTTGAGTATGTAAAGCAAGAAATCCAATAACGGACTCATAATGGGAAAGAAGAACCACGAGAAAACAAATATAGGAGGCTGAGAGTCATAACTTGCACGCACAACGCTTATCCTGTATATACACACGCCAGTGAGCAAAACATATCGTAATCATATTAATTCGGAAATCATATACGAAGTATAGAAAACAGACTTAGCAATCAGAATGTCATCAGACAGTCATATCATCATATCGGACAGAATCATCATATTATCGCAGCATCAGATTTTCATATCATCAGATCGTCACATTTTCAGACTATCGGATCATCAGAACGGACTCATTATATTGTCGAATTTCCATATTATCAAATCATTATATCATCAGATCAAACAGAGTAGTATATCATACATCAGATCAAACAGAGTAGCATATCATACATCCTATGCGGCCCTTACTGGACCCGGCGGACGGAACGTGGTCGCCCCTCCTGCCTTGGGCGCCACAACACATCATACTTCAGAAGTTTTCAGATCTCCTGCATCCCCGTCACACATCATATCGCATAACCACGGTACCCGGCCAAGGGGCGCGGCGTACCGGACACATCATAACACCATTTATCCTCGGTTCCCGCCAAAGAGGAGCTCGGCGGTTTCACGGACACATCATACCGGAAGCTCGTCATACTTCGCATTGTGCCCACGATAGTACCGGCTCGGGGACTCGGCGAAGGAAGTAACAAACATATGCACGAGCGAGAATCGGGTGATCTATACACATCTCCAAGCATATAAACGGACTTAACGGAACATTCCAAACATATTATCGTTCCAATCAAGCAATAACCCAAATCGATTTCTTTCGAATATTATTCGAACATATCAAATATAGTTTAGCCATTAGAGTTCGTGTCAAATCATATATACGACTCTTTATTTCCAACTTAACAGATAAGCGAGTACTCATATTCACAAAATCATAATTATAACTCATTATGCAAGTAAAGAATCCCTATGCGGAAGTTGAAGTGAAAATAGTATTAAGTTTTTCAAGAAATAACCGAAGGTAAGCATAGAAAAGGGCCGCGGGCCCCACGAACGGGTACCGACCCCATCCGAGCCCGACTACGAGCATTAGGGGAACGCTATATCCTATGAACTTACCTATTATGTTTTGGGGCGTTCCGAGCTCGTATCGAAAGTTACGGACGTTTGAAGTTCGGGACCTTTTTTTGTAGTCAAAGTTCTCTAAAGGTCTTTCTTAAAATCCAATCCTTTGGAAACCTAAGGATCTTAGCTTGAAGGCAATAGGGAGTGTGCTTTTAGGATCAAACAAAGTGCGTTTTGAGCTCGGATTTCAAGAGTGGAATAACCCCAAGGCTTGGGTCATAGCCTAATAGTGCTAAGGCATGCCAAAGAAAGAAAGGTGAGCTTTACATACCTTGGCCGCCCTCTACTAATCCACGCTTGCATCTCGGCTTCTCGCGATCTACAAAAGATGTCATTGGATGCCCAACATTAGCCATAAGCATTAAAGGACTCAATTCCAAGTCGTCACTTCTTCTATGGAAATTTCGGCAGCACTTCCCCTATATATTCACCAACCCCGAGAATTCAACTCGGCTTTCATTCATCTTCTCCCTTTCTCGGCTAGAACATGTTTGGCAAGGAAGAGTGTTTTTCTTGTTCCACCAACTACTCCACGTCGTAGAGGACCCTCTAATTAGTAGGAAAGCATGAAGAAACAGATTTTTCTTGACAAACTCCATGGGGCCGGTTCGGCCAGCCCCCTATTGCCGTCCTTGTCCTTCTTTTTTTCTTCATTCCTCATGAAATTTCTAGAGCAAGATTTGATGAAAATGATGACCTTGGTCATCCAATTCCCTTATATATAAAAAATATGGCACATGACCATGCACATGGCCAAGCATGGCCCGGCCATGTGCCTATTTTTCTCTCTTTTCTTTTTCTTTTCCCTCCAAATTTTCTTCAAATTTCTAGAGATTTCTCAAGTCACAAAGGATGACTAATATGACCAACATATCATCTAATTCCATATGTATATATATTTCAAGCCTCCATGTGGCCATGGCCCACCTTACTCTCATTTCATGTCATTTTTAAATTTTTCCATATTGCATTCTTAGTCCCAAATCTTTCCTTAACGCTTCCTTCCAACAAAATCATAAACCATTTGTCGTAAGACAACGTCGAGAGATAACCTTGTCCATAACTCTTCGCAACCAACTTAAAATATTCCGACATGCGAAATGCGAGATATAACAGGTTCAAAGTTGTCACACCCCAATTTCCGATAGGGCATGACGGGCACCCGACCCTTACCTAGGGCCGAGCGAACCCGCAAACTCTCGTAATCCACATAACCATACTGGGCCTGAAAACAAAACATACGCACGCAATGAAAATTTTTCGGAAAACAAACATGCCTTTCGTTTTTTTTTTTCTTTCAAACCAAATAGAATGCAGCCGTATGAAAAGCCGTGATATAAGGCACAACGGTACCTCGAAAACTTATAGCCGCTTGCCTAACACATCGGTAGCATAATGCATACAAACACACCGGCTTACATAGCCGCTTACAAAACAAGACCGACATATCATACACTCGACACCTCGCAGTCTGCTAACGTCTCGGATACCATACACGCACTCGGACTCGGCGACTCCGGAGGAAGTGGAGCTCGCCAATCCACCTGAGCATCTTACGCTAACCTCATCTACTCATCCGTGGGTACCCGCGTGGCATGAAACGCGACCCCGAAGAAAGGGGGGTCGATGCGAATATGTCTTGAGCATGTAAAAAAGCATAAAGTACGAAAAATGAAGTCGTAATGACCCAATTACCCAAGTACTTACATCCTACGCATAAATTATACATACTCACACCGAACACCTCATAATCGGTCATACGAAATAGCATTAACCGATGTGGGATTTGCCTAAACCAATGTGGAATTTTGCCTCATCATTGGGTTTGCCCCACCATCGGTGAACAAACTCATCATTTTATCATACATCATCACATATCAAATGCGGCCCATAGGACCCGGCGGACAGAACGTGGTCGCCACCCTATCTGGCGCCACAACACAGCATAACACCAGAAGTTTCAAATCTCCGTATCCCCGAACACAACACATCATCACAACACATCATAAGCCATATCACAAAGATAACTCCATAAACGGAACCCGGCCCTATGGCGAGGTCTCGGGAACCGTAACACGATAACACCCGGAGTATATCATAATGCGCACGATCATATACCGGCCCGGGATCCGGTGAAAGAGGCAACATAGAACGCACGAGCAGATCGTAAGTAACCACACGCACATCAAACATCATCACAGACTCAACCGAACGATCAAAACGAACACTCTTTTTGAAAATCCAAAACCATAGTCAAATCAAGTTTTTCTCCCGATTCTCGCTCGGGACATATCAAAATCATGGACATAAAATCCTTATTTCCAACTCGACAGATAAATAAATAATCATGCTTGGGATCGGAAGAGTAGTTGTATTAAATTCCTTTTTTTTTTAAAAAAAATAGGTCATTTAAAACTAACATAAAAAGTCGCGGGACCCACGGACGAGCGTCAACCCAATCCGGGCCCGCCTATGAAAATTTGAGTCCTTACTCGTCATGAAACCATTTACGAAGAAATCAAGGCGATCCGAGCCCTTAGTCGAAAGTTATGAACGTTCGTAGTTTCGAAATCGTTTAGGAACGTATCTCGTTTGAAAACAAAATTCTTTTGAAAATATATACTCTTTTGCAACCTTAGGAATTTAAATCATACACAAGACGTAAGGACCATAACTCGACCGTATTAAGGATACGAATATCAAGAAACATATAAGAATCGAAGCTTGCTAAAGATTTCAAACTCAATCATATCCAAGACATACGGACCATACTAAGGATGCCAACATCAAAGCAAGTACGAATCACAAACTTACTCGAAATTTACGAATGGAATTACCCCGAGGCAAAAATCATGTCATACCTTAGTTTCGTCTAAGACATGCCAAAAAGAAAAGAAGGGTAAGCTTCACATACCTAGTTTGCTTCCTAAGCTAGTCCAAACGTAAGTCTTGTCTTCTCAAAATCTACAACAACATCAATAGGCATCGAACATTAACCATGAGCGTCAAAGAATTCAATTCCAAGCCATTACTTTTATTTACGAAATTTGGGCAGCACTTCCCCCTATAAATGCAACAACCCCCGAGATTTCAACTCGGCCAAATTCATCAACAACAATACCAACAAACATTCTAACAACATCAACCATTTATTCTAAACGCACTTTATCATCAACAACCTTCTTTCGCACAATGCGACGACATTCCAATTACGTTCAAACCAACATATATAATCAATTCAATATCATTGCTCACGCGTTCAAATACCAACTCAAAACCATTCAACAATCCACAAAAATATTCAAACAATCCAAATAATATGCCATAGAACCCGAAACCTTCCCAACTCAACATGAGCAACCATAACATATTTCTTCCTTCCAAATTCATAAACTTCACCAACAATCCGCACGTTAGCAATATCATTATCATAACTTCAAGAAAACACATTAGGACCAAATTGGCTCCTAAAACGACCCACACAATTATAGCTTCAACTTGGATCATTAAAACTTCATTTTTCTTCACATAATCCACAACACAACAACCAAATTACACTAAATAAAATTAATTCTTCACTTCCTACACAACACAACACACACGGCCCAATCCAACATACACGGCCAAACATCAACTCCAATATTTTATGAGTTCCATTCATTTCTACACGTCATAACAATACACAAACGTGCTAACTACAATTACTTCACCATTCTTCCAACACACATCCATACACGGCCACACACACACACGGCTACACTTCTACATGCACAATTTCATGAACTTCATTTATTTCCACATACCACAACATGTACAAACCATCCATAACACATGAAAGATGAAATTAAACCTTACCTTCACTTGGTTCTTCACTCGGCTAAGGCTTGAAAACTTCAAGAACAACACTCTACTTGCCTCAACAATCATCCCATGTTAATAAGGACCTTCCACTTGGTAGGAATGCTAGGAAAATAATTTTTTGGAGGAGAATTTTTGGTCTTCCATTTGCTCCCCCCTTGCTGAATTTTAAAATTTTTGGAAGTTTTGGATGAAAAAAATGAGATTTTTAACCCTTAAAACGGATTTCTTGAAGTCGGTTTCACTTTGTAGCTACGATCGTAGCAGATCTTGTAGGCGGTACCGTAGCGGTGCCGCGGGAATACGTTTCGCGTCGACGGTTCGGTTTGTAACGTCTATAATTCTCTACTCGATGTCCTATCAATGAACGGTTGGTTGCATTACAAACTAGACTCGACGAACTTCATTTTAGGACTTTGAACCACCTTAAAACTCCACATATACTATGAGATATGCGCCTCCAAAGTTAACTAAAATCCGTCCCGCGTTGCTCAAATTTTCGTCGAACTTATTTTCTTCAATTTGCTCAATCCCGAAATATTCCGAAATTCTCCATACATGATATTTGTCACTTATTACACTAATAATGGCCATGTTCCCGTGTTTCAAAATATTCTTTCCCGATTACGACTTACGAGATCGTAATTCACCCTTTTCTTCGTTGTTACGTACTTTCCATGGCTTGTGCCTTTCAAAACATCCCATTACTACGATGAGGTACATATCAAACTCATGCTCGAAAACGCGGGGTATAACATCCTTCCCCCTTTAGAACATTCGTCCTCGAATGTTCAACTAGCCTAAGGGTCTTATAAAGATCTCGGGGGGTTTCCTTTATTACCATGACATACCGTCTCATCTCTCAACCATATTTCTTCTTCATCGTCTTTTCATCTTCCCAAGTCATCTTCTCCCCAGGCTTTACTTATTTTCATAACAATCTTCATTATATTCACATTGTCTCGTTCGTATTCGATCTCATAGTGTACCACTCCTTAACCCTTTTTTTTTTTTACCCTTTCTGATCAACTTTATCCTTAATAGCTCACAAGCTGTCTTATCAATACGTTCATATACATCACAATTCTTTTCCTCCGTACTCTTGTCTTAATCTCACTATTACTATCGGCACGACCTTTCAAGTCGTATTACAAACCCATATCTCATTCTCTTTTTATTTAACGGAAAAATTTCGGCGGAGTTTCCTCTATATTTCTTACTACCTCAAAACTCCGCATGAAAATACCAACAATGCCTCACGGGGCCAACATACATATATACATATCATATCATATCGCAGCCTCACGGGCTCCCAACATCAACAACGATGCGAAAATGATAAACTTACCTCGTGTGTCCAACTCGAACCAGCCCGTTACACTTTTCTTGTTTACTTTTCCTTTTTAGTCTTCAACTTGTATTTCAATCGTGAGTCCCATATCCTTGCCAACATACATCTTTCATACCTTTACTTACCTGCGTACTTTATGACTTCCAACATCATCAATCGTTTTCTTCTATCAGTGCCATTCTTCAGCTGCAATCACAAATCAGGGTAAGGAGTCCCATCTCTATGACTTGGCTCTATGGCACGATCTCGGATGTGAAAGAAGAGTAACCATCCTAAATGCCCCGTAGCCTCCGTTTATAAACGTGGCGCGCAACACACCATAAACAAGACTCTCTTGGACACGACTTTGCGTACAACCCCTAGGACGAACCGCTCCGATGCCACTTTGTCACACCCCAATTTCCGATAGGGCATGACGGCACCCGACCCTTACCTGAGGCCGAGCGAACCCGCAAACTCTCGTAATCCACATAACCATACCGGGCCCACAAAACAAAACATACGCACGCAATGAAAATTTTTCGAGTAAAACAAACATGCCTTTCGTTTTTTTTTCTTTTTCAAACCAAATAGAATGCAAGTCGTATGAAAATCGTGATATAAGGCACAACGGTACCTCGGCTTATATACTCGCTTGCCTAACACATCAGTAGCATAATGCATACAAACACACCGGCTTACATAGCCGCTTACAAAACAGACCCCGACATATCATACACTCGACAACGTACTCCGCAAGTCTCTACTAACGTCTCGAGATACCATACACGCACTCGGACTCGCGGCCTCCGGAGGAAGTGGAGCTCGCCAATCCACCGTGAGCATCTTCCGCTAACCTCATCTACTCATCCGTGGGTACTGCGTGGCATGAAACGCAGCCCCCGAAGAAAGGGGGTCAAGAGAATATGTACCGAGCATGTAAAGCATAAAGTACAGAAAATGAAGTCGTAATGACCCAATTACCCAAGTACTTACATCCTACGCATAAATTATACATACTCACACCGAACACCTCATAATCGGTCATACGAAATAGCATTAACCGATGTGGGATTTGCCTAAACCAATGTGGAATTTTGCCTCATCATTGGGTTTGCCCCCCCATCGGTGAACAAACTCATCATTTTATCATACATCATCACATATCAAATGCGGCCCGTAGGACCGGCGGACGAACGTGGTCGCCACCCTATCCGGCGCCACAACACGGATAACACCCGAGTTTCAAATCTCCGTATCCCCGAACACAACACATCATCACAACACATCATAAGCCATATCACAAAGATAACTCCATAAACGGAACCGGCCCTTACGGCGAGGTCTCGGGAACCGTAACACGAAGATAACACCGGAGTATATCATAATGCGCACGATCATATACCGGCCCGGATCCGGTGAAAGAGGCAACATAGAACGCACGAGCGATCGTAAGTAACCACACGCACATCAAACATCATCACGGACTCAACCGAACGATCAAAACGAACCCTCTTTTGAAAATCCAAAACCATAGTCAAATCAAGTTTTTCTCCCGATTCTCGCTCGGACATATCAAAATCATGGACATAAAATCCTTATTTCCAACTCGACAGATAAATAAATAATCATGCTTGGGATCGGAAGAGTAGTTGTATTAAATTCCTTTTTTTTAAAAAAAAAATAGGTCATTTAAAACTAACATAAAAAGTCGCGGGACCCACGGACGAGCGTCAACCCAATCCGGGCCCGCCTATGAAAATTTGAGTCCTTACTCGTCATGAAACCATTTGCGAAGAAATCAAGGCGATCCGAGCCCTTAGTCGAAAGTTATGAACGTTCGTAGTTTCGAAATCGTTTAGGAACGTATCTCGTTTGAAAACAAAATTCTTTTGAAAAATATAACTCTTTTGCAACCTTAGGAATTTAAATCATACACAAGACGTAAGGACCATAACTCGGCCGTATTAAGGATACGAATATCAAGAAACATATAAGAATCGCTTACGCGGCATTTCAAACTCAATCATATCCAAGACATACGAGACCATACTAAGGATGCCAACATCAAAGCAAGTACGAATCACAAACTTGGAACTTTACGAATGGAATTACCCCGAGGCACATATCATGTCATACCTTAATTCGTCTAAGACATGCCAAAAAAAAGAGAAGGGTAAGCTTCACATACAGGTTTGCTTCCTAAGCTAGTCCAAACGTAAGTCTTGTCTTCTCAAAATCTACAACAACATCAATAGGCATCGAACATTAACCATGAGCGTCAAAGAATTCAATTCCAAGCCATTACTTTTATTTACGTAAATTTGGGCGAGACTTCCACCTATAAATGCAACAACCCCGAGATTTCAACTCGGCCAAATTCATCAACAACAATACCAACAAACATTCTAACAACATCAACCATTTATTCTAAACGCACTTTATCATCAACAACCTTCTTCGCACAATGCGACGACATTCCAATTACGTTCAAACCAACATATATAATCAATTCAATATCATTGCTCACGCGTTCAAATACCAACTCAAAACCATTCAAACATGATTCAATAACATTTCCAACAATCCACAAAAATATTCAAACAATCCAAATAATATGCCATAGAACCCGAAACCTTCCCAACTCAACATGAGCAACCATAACATATTTCTTCCTTCCAAATTCATAAACTTCACCAACAATCCGCACGTTAGCAATATCATTATCATAACTTCAAGAAAACACATTAGGACCAAATTGGCTCCTAAAACAGCCCACACAATTATAGCTTCAACTTGGATCATTAAAACTTCATTTTTCTTCACATAATCCACAACACAACAACCAAATTACACTAAATAAAATTAATTCTTCACTTCCTACACAACACAACACACACGGCCCAATCCAACATACACGGCCAAACATCAACTCCAATATTTTATGAGTTCCATTCATTTCTACACGTCATAACAATACACAAACGTGCTAACTACAATTACTTCACCATTCTTCCAACACACATCCATACACGCCACACACACACACTGCTACACTTCTACATGCACAATTTTATGAACTTCATTTATTTCCACATACCACAACATGTACAAACCATCCATAACACATGAAAGATGAAATTAAACCTTACCTTCACTTGGTTCTTCACTCGGCTAAGGCTTGAAAACTTCAAGAACAACACTCTACTTGCCTCAACAATCATCCCATGTTAATAAGGACCTTCCACTTGGTAGGAATGCTAGGAAAATAATTTTTTTGGAGGAGAATTTTTGGTCTTCCATTTGCTCCCCCTTGCTGAATTTTCTGGAAATTTTGGAAGTTTTGGATGAAAAAAATGAGATTTTTAACCCTTAAAACGAATTTGCTTCAAGTCGGTTTCAACGCTTCTGATCTTAGTCAAAGCATCTTGTAGCGATACTTATGTAGCGTGCCGCGGAAATACCGTTTCTCAACGTCGACAGTTCGATTTGTAACGTCTATAATTCTCTACTCCGATGTCCTATCAATGAACGGTTGGTTGCATTACAAACTAGACTCGACGAACTTCATTTTAGGACTTTGAACCACCTTAAAACTCCACATATACTATGAGATATGCGCCTCCAAAGTTAACTAAAATCCGTCCCGCGTTGCTCAAATTTTCGTCGAACTTATTTTCTTCCAATTTGCTCAATCCCGAAATATTCAAAATTCTCCATACATGATATTTGTCACTTATTACACTAATAATGGCCATGTTCCCGTGTTTCAAAATATTCTTTCCGATTACGACTTACGAGATCGTAATTCACCCTTTTCTTCGTTGTTACGTACTTTCCATGGCTTGGCCTTTCAAAACATCCCATTACTACGATGAGGTACATATCAAACTCATGCTCTGAAAACGCGGGGTATAACAAAAGTTACTCAGACTTAAGACCTATAAGTTTAAGTAATTTTATCAACAAGGTGATGTCAAGAGTGGTACATGATAGACTGGAAGTTGTGTTACTAGAGTTAATATCTATTAATCAAGCAGGCTTTGCACAAGGGAAAAGCATTATTGAGAATGTTCTCTTGGCACAATAAATTGTGACAGACATCAGAAAAAGGGACAAACCAGCAAATGTAGTGATCAAATTGGACATGGCAAAGGCCTACGATAGAGTATCTTGGTCATATTTGATAAAGGTACTTTGCAGAATAGGATTTGCCAGTCAATTCATTGACATGATTTGGAGGCTGATTGCAAATAACTGGTATTCCATCATATTCAATGGTTAGGCCAAAGGATTTTTCCATTCAACCAAGGTTGTCAAACAAGGTGATCTACTTTCACTTGCACTGTTCATCCTATCAGGAGAGGTGTTATCAAGAGCTCTGAATGAAATATTTGACAGTACTGAGTATGTGGGATATGGCATGCCTAAATAGAGTCAAAATATCATTCATCTGGCCTATGCAGATGATACTATAATATTTACATCTACAGAAGGAGAGTCCTTGAAG
>NW_026727948.1:0-28492 GCF_029784015.1 Lycium ferocissimum | reverse complement strand
GAGTGCTCCTTTTGTCCAGAACCTACGTCTTGGTATATACTCGTTCGTTGCATATGTGTGTGTGTGTGTGTGTTCGAAGTACGGCGGGGCCACTGTCCCGTCATATGATTACATTGGTTTGTTTAAGGTCCGCAGACGCATATGTGGGTTGTGTGCCTACTTTGTGTGTGTGTGTTTGTATACTATATGTTTTGGCCGGGCGCCATCGGATAGCCTTATCGGCTTTCGATATATATGTATGTATATATGTTTGAGTTTGAGATGTGTTTGAAGTAGCGTTTGATATTTATATCGGCATAAGCCCGTGTGTGATTCGGGTTTGATGAATGCGTTTGGGTGCCCAACTCGGGCACTAGTCACGGCCTACGGGGTTGGGTCGTGACATAAGTATACTAAACTCTAAAGAAAAACACTAGAACTTATGCAAAGGAAAATCTCGGGCCCCACGGACGGGTATAAAACCAATCCGAGCCCGCCTATGGAAGTTAGGGCCATCATACGCTACGGAATCCTCTACGGACATATCAAAGCGATCCGAGCCTTTCTGTGAAAGTTACGGACGTTCGTAGTTTCGGAATCGTTTAGGAACAAAACTCTTTTGAAAACAAAACTTTTATGCAACTTTTAAAATTTAGTCATACAAAAGACATAAGAACCACAATTCGACTACATTAAGAATACGAATCTCAAGAAACAAATAAGAATCATAGATATGCTCGGACCGCAAGAATAGAGTTACCTCGGGGTTCGTGTCATAACCTACTTTCAACTAAGACATGCCAAAAGAAAGAAGGGTTGAGCTTTACATACCTCGTCCGCTTCCTAAGATAGTCCAATCTTACGCCTCGGCTTCTCAAAATCTACAACAACGTTATTAGACATCCGACATTAGCCATAAGCATCGAAGAATTCAATTCCAAGCCATTACTTTTTCTACAGAAATTTAGGCAGCATTTCCCCTATAAGTTCATCAACCCTGAGAATTCAACTCGACTAAATGTTCAACAACAATACCAACAACCATATAAACGACATCAATAATTGATTTCGAATGCATTCTAACATTAATAACTCCTTTCTAAATAATTCGACGACGTTCAATTACGTCCAACTCAACTACATACTTTCAAGCTAACGTCAACGCTCGCAAGTTCAAGTACTAGTCCAAGATCATTTAAACAAGATTCAAGAACATTTCAAACAATCCGCATAATATTCAAAGCAATCCAACAATATACTACTTCACCCGCAATCCTCTAAGTTCAAGAAAATAATCAACAACACAATTCTTCCTTTCAATTTCATCAACCATACCAACAATTCACACATTGACAACATTATCTTCCATAAATCCATGAAACTATATTTGATTCACATTGGCTTCCAAAATCAGCCCACACACGACTTTGACTTCAATCGAATTCATTGGTTCTTCGCTTTGTTCATCATAAATCCACAACAAGATCAACCAAACGCTAAACAAATTAGTTCTTCACTTACTACACAACACAACACACACGGCCAAATCCAACATACACGGCCAAACATCAACTCCAATATTTTATGAGTTTCATTCATTTCTACACATTACAACAACACACAAACATGCTAACTACAATTACTTCACCACCCTTACACAACACACACCTATACACGGCCACACACACACACGGCTACACTTCCACATGCATAATTTCATGAACTTCATTCATTTTCACATACCACAACATGTACAAACCATCCATAACACATGATAAATGAGATTAAACCTTACCTTCACTTGGTTCTTCACTCGGCTAGAGCTTGTGGTTTGCAAAAATAATTGGTTTGCTTGCTCCAACAATCCCTCCGTGTTGTTTTACACCTTCTAAGGAGTTGAAACACATGAAGAAAATATTTTTTGTTGATCAATTTCTCCTTGGTCTTGGTCGGTTGGACATGGCCGAATGGCCCCTTATGTTTTCTCCAACTTTCTTGAAATTTCCAAGACATGAAAATGATGAAGATGACTTAACAAGTCATCTAATACTACCTATATACTTCATACATGTGGCCTATGGCCCACAAGTCATGTGCATGGCCACATGGTCACTTTTTTTTTTTCATGAATTTAAGTTTCCAAAACTTCACTTTCGGCCCAAAAATTTTCATGAAACGTCTAACTTTTCATAATTCACTTTTAACCCCAAATTCCTTAATATTCCATACCAATAAAATCATAAGCGACTTATGCCTTACGACAAAGTCGGAAAATAGCCTTGTCCATAACTCGTCGCAACCAACTTAAAAATATTCCAACGTACAGAATGCGGGATATAACAGTTGTGTGATAATGGGGCAAGTATCAATTTAATGCCTGTTCTTATTTACAAGCAATCTGGATTGGGAATGCCTAGACCTACTTCTATGCGATTACAAATGGCAGACAGATCCATCAAGAAGCTAGTTGTGGCTGTAGATGTTGTGTTGGTACAAGTGGGTAAGTTCATGTTGCTTGCTGATTTCGTTAATCTAAATTGTGCGCTTGATAAAGATATTCCCATCATATTAGGAAGACCCTTCCTTGCTACGGGCAGAACGCTTATGGACTCTGAAAAGAACGAAATCAAGTTCTGTGTGAATGATGAAGAGGTGACTTTCCAAGCAAGTAAGGGGATGAAGTTGCCAATTGCTTATGAGAATATCGCGTTTATTGATTCGTTTGATGGGATTGATGATGCTATCGAACATAAATGGAAGAAGAAAGTTTGGGAGAAGCTCTTGCTACTGTGTTGGTGAACTTTGATGCTGATGACATGGAGGGCTACGCGAAAACTGTAAATACGCTTGAGGGTCTAGGTTCTTACACTTAACATCCAAGAAAGCTTAATCTTACCATGCAAATAGAACCACTCCACCAACTAAGCCTTTTATTGTTGAGCCACCAAAGCTTGATGTCACGACCCAATTGCTGAGTCGTGGCGAGTGCCTGATCCCTAGTAACCAAACACCCCTATACTAGTATCTGGATAACACTGAGTAACAAGGGCCCATAAATAACTCAATTTGAACTATAATGACTTATACGGTGACATCATCAAGAGATATGCATATAGAACTATCAACCATCTGCATGCATATATATACCAAAAAGAACAGTGCAAGCTGACCAGGCTGCTATATATGTTGTACAAAAAAGAATGGGAGCCGACAAGGCAACACCACGTACCAACTACATAAACTGTCTACAGACTACTAATGGAATAGAAAACTGTAGAAAGGATGGGACAGGACTCCACCATACCTATATATGCATATACATCTCAAAATGGCATACCAAAATAGACCGCAGCTTCGGATCGAGCGGAGCGCACCTACTATAGCTGAGGTGAAGTCCTATCGAGCTGGATCGCCTCTCTGTCTACCTGAACCTGCTGACATGAATGCAGCCCCCCAAGCAATAGGGGAGTCAATATGAAAAATATACGGAGTATGTAAGGCATAGGAACATAAAAACATAAGAATCGCAAAAGCAAATCTCGATATCTGAATGCATCTATAATAAACATCTGGGAATATCTGTGTAACAAGATAGTGCCTTTGAGGAGGCATGATATGCATAGGTCATAATACATATTAGTGCCGAGGAACGTGCGACTCGATCCATATATCATATAATAGTGTTGAGGAAGGTACGGCCCGATCCATATATCACATAATAGTGTTGAGAAATGTACAGCCCGATCCATATATCATATAATAGTGCCGAGGAACGTACGACCCGATCCATATATCATCATCATCATCTCTGTGTACCACCTGATCAGGTGCTAATGCGTCTATAACGCCTATCCCTTTCCCCATACCTTATATACATATAATATACCCGTATATAACGCCTTCTGGTCAAGGGTCAATATGCATATGTATAATGAATGCAATGCATAAACATAACGAGTAACTAGAGCTCTCGGAGTGATATATGGTCGTCCTACCTCTGATAAACATCTTTTGGGCTAACATCGTCAATATATGAAATCTGCGACCCCGAAGAATGAAGGAACAATCATAACAAGGAGCATGGGATCATCAAAGACTGAGATACTCCTAGTTCTTGTAAGAGCAGAGTAATATGGAAGCTCGTTTAGACGGTTGTTCGCTCATATCATAGGATCATGCCAAAAATGAAGAAAGGATAGCCTTAACATACCTTGAACCATATCTAATCGTCCAACTTCTACTTTTCGAACTCTTAACTCTACAACCAAGATAACATAGGCCACAATTAGACCCTTTATAATACTTACTACCAATTCAAGTGCAAAAGGAACTTAATGAATTCCGGATAACATCGCCTTTGTACTTAATAATCCCTCAATTTCCAATTCAACTCATATATAAACAACCACAATATTAATACTTACATATAAACATATAATCAAATCTACTCCAATTCATCCTTCAAAATAGCCTTTAACCCTAACTCTACCCTTATTCAACTTATAACTTCCATTGCTATGTTTCCTTGCTTAAGATCACTAAAACACTTGATAATTCACTTAAACACAAAGGTAAGAATCATATACATATCTTGGAGGGACTAGAATACCAAGAATTAACTTCAACTCCAACTCCCTAAGCTTCACAACTTCAATGAAACCCTAGGAACAACCTTCTTCTTCACAAGCTCGGGTTTACGGGGCCCAGATCTTGCTAAATCTTCACTATGGTAATGGAAAATATTAAGAGGAATATTCTAGGACTTTCTCTGATTTGGGGAATGAAAATAATAAGAATAAAACGTGGTGCTCCATATATATATATAGATAGGTCAAGAAGGTTCCAGTGGCTGCAGGTCGACTAGCTCCGTCGTTCTGCCATCAGAGAATCAGAGGTGGCGGAGCAGGGATGGTGCACTACGACGGCTCGTCAACATGTCGACGGATCATCAATAGTGACTGGTTTCTATCGACTCTCCTGTGTCGCTCCGATTAGCGTCGGTTCAGTTTGTTTAACTTCTAATCCTGTAGTATCATAAGGGACATGTACTTATACTTTGGTACACATGGGGTAAGGCACTTAATATCGTAAAAACTCAGGGACGGATCTCCATTCTAAGGGTATAAAACACCCACAGGCCAAGGACTTCCTTTTGACGAAAACGAGAGGTGTAACATTCTCCCTCCCCCTCCCCCCCCCCCCCTAGAAACATTCGTCCTCGAATGTTCATACGAGTCATGGGCTATAAAAATTTCGCCAGAGTCTCCCCTGCAATTGTACCAATCCAACATGTTCACAACAATCCAAAATAATGCCACACAAGGCCACATGCTAAAATATACAACACCCTAGCCTCACACGACCAGTCACAATAACCATAAATAAAATCAATACCTGGGGAAGATAAAGCTTCCGACTGAGCCTCCTGAGATGAAGGAAATAAATAAGGGTATTTCGCCTTCATTTTCGCTTCAGCTTCCCAAGTCATTTCTTCAACATTATTATTTCTCCAAAGAACCTTAACAAAAGTCACATCCTTAGTTCGCAATCGACGAACCTGTCTATGTAATATAGCCACTAGGGTTTCCTCATATGACAGCTGCTCAGTCACCTGGATATTATCTACTGGTACAACCCTTGAAGGAACTCCATACACTTATGGAGTATGGACACATGGAATACTGGATGTACAGACTCTAAATCAGAAGGTAGCTCAAACTCATATGCCACCTTACCCATCGTACGAATAATTCTATATGGACCAATGTATCGAGGGCTTAACTTACCCTATTTACCAAATCTCATCACTCCCTTCATAGGTGAAACTTTTAGGAAAACCCAGTTGCCTACCTCAAACTCTAACTTGCGCCGCCGATTATCTGCAGAGGATTTCTGTCGACTCTGCGCCGCTAATAATATTTCTTAAATCACTTTCACCTTATCAACCACTTGATGTATCAACTCTGGACCTATTAAATGATTTTCTCCAATATCAAACCATCCTATAGGTGACCTGCATCTACGCCCATATAAAGCCTCATAAGGAGCCATCTGAATGCTGGAATGGTAACTATTATTATATGGCAAATCAATAAGAGGTAAATGATTATCCCAACTACCCGGAAGTAAATCACATAAGCTCTCGACGTGTCCTCGCGAAGTGTCCGTAATAGTACGCTCTTTGTCAATCGATATGTACGGATGAAATGCAGTACTAAGACTCACGTGATTCCCCAATCCATTCTGAAAAGATTTCCAGAAGTTAGCTGTAAATTGCGCTCCTCTATCTGAAATAATAGTTGTAGGAACACCATGAAGTCGTACAATCTCTTTAAGATAAAGCTTCGCATAATCTTCAGCTGCATAAGTAGTTCTGACAGGCAAGAAGTGGGTTTAAGCCTATCAACTATGACCCATATCGAATCATACTTCCGCTGAGTACAGGGCAAATCTATAATGAAGTGCATATTGATTACCTCCTATTTCCATGTCAAAATTTTCGTAGCCTGCAATAAACCTCCGGGCTTCTAATGCTCTATCTTAATTTGCTAACAATTCGGACATTGAGAGACAAATTCTGCTATATCTATTTTCATGCCATCCCACTAATAAACTTCCTTGAGATCATGATACATCTTGTTGTCCCTGGATGAATAAAATAGCGAGAATAATGTGCTTCCCCTATAACCTGCTGACGAAGCCCTGCAACATTAGGAATGCACAATCTACCTCTATACTTGAGTACTCCATCTGCTGTAATCACAAAGGGTGTCTTTTGTTTTACGAGGAGTTGTATCCCGATAATGAACTAACATCGGATCCTCGTACTGATGTTTCTTTATCTCGGCCACCAAAGATGACATCGCTGTATCTTTAATAGTAACTTCTGCATCATCTGAATCTAACAACCGAACTTCGAGGCTAGCTAATTGACAAACTTCGCGGACTATCTCCCTTTTCTTCGGCTACATATGTGACAGGCTACCCATGAATTTACGACTAAGAGCATCAGCTACCACATTAGCCTTCCCAGGATGGTACAGAATATCAACTGTATAATCTTTCAACAACTCTAGCCATCGGCTCTGACGTTAGTTCAAGTCCTTCTTCTTAAAAATGTACTGGAGGCTCTTATGGTCGGTATAGATATCAACGTGGAAACCATATAAAAAGTGCCTTCATATTTTCAAGGCATGAATCACCACAGCTAATTCCAGATCATAAGTTGGATAGTTCTTCTCGTGCTTCTTCAATTGTCTGGAAGCATAGGAGACAACCTTACCGTGCTGCATTAATACAGAGCCAAAACCAATACCTGAAGCATCACAATATATCACATAGGTATGCATTTCCCTACAAGAAGAGTCAAGACGATCTTTGAAGCCAACTTGTCCTTTAATATCTAAAAACTCCGCTCACATGCATCTGTCCACTGAAACTTAGCGAATTTCTGAGTCAGCTTGGTCAATTGATCTGAAAAAGAAGAAAATCCTTCCAGACGTTGCTGATATTCCAGATGTTGCGGCTAGGCCCAAGAAACTACGTATCTCCATCAGTGTCGTAGGCCTCGACCAATTCTTCACAGCTTCAATCTTTTGAGTATCTACTCTAATGCCTTCATCTAAAATAATGTGACCCAGAAAAGTCACAGAGTTCAACCAAAACTCACACTTGGAGAACTTGGCATACATCTCTCTATCTCGATGAATTCTAAGCACTACACGTAGATGTTCTGCATGTTCAGCCTCTGACGGTGAATAGACCAGAATATCATCTATAAACACAATCACAAACAGATCAAGGAAGGGTCTGAATACATGATTCATCAAGTCTATAAATATTGTTGAAGCATTAGTTAGCCCGAATGACATAACGCAGAACTCATAGTGCCCATATCCAGTCCTAAATGCCGTCTTCGAAATGTCTTCCTCTTTCACCCTAACCTGATGATATCCCAATCTCAAATCTATCTTCGAGAAATACTTGGCACCCTGTAGCTGGTCAAATAAATCATCAATCCTGGGAAGAGGATACTTATTCTTTACGGTCACTTTATTTAATTGCCTGTAATCAATACACATTCGCAAAGAGCCATCCTTCTTTCTTAGAAATAATACCGGTGCTCCCCATAGCGAGGTACTGGGCCTAATAAAGCCCTTCTCCAGTGAGTCCTTCAACTGCTCTTTCAATTCTTTCAACTCCACAGGTGCCATTCTATAAGGAGGAATTGATATTGGTTGAGTATCTGGCAATAGATCAATAGTAAAATCAATCTCCCGCTCTGGCAGAATGCCTGGGAGCTCATCTTGAAATACTTCTGGGAATTCATTGACCAGAGGGACAGACTGAAGGGTCGGTGATTCTGCTTGTATATTGACGGACCCGAACTAGGTGATAAATATAACTTTTTCTAAGCTTTCTTGCCTTGTGGTAGGAAATAAACCTACCTCTCAACGAAGCAGCATTACCCTTCCACTCCAAGACTGGCTCACCGGGAAACTGGAATCAAACTATCTTTGTTCTGCAATCCACATTAGCATAACAGGAAGCCAACCAATCCATGCCTATAATAACATCGAAATCAATCATGTCTAACTCAATCAAATCTTCTTGGGTATGATGACTGCAAACTATAACAACACAACCTCGATATCCTCGCCTAGCGATAACTGGATCACTAACTGGCATAGACACCTCAAACAGTTGATCAATTTAGGCTCTATCCCAAACTTGCCAGCAACAAACGGTGTAACATATGATAAGGTAGAACCTGGATCAATCAGTGCATATACATCATGGGAGGAAATTGATAATATACCTGTAACAATATCAGGAGTTGTCTCATGATCCTGTCTACTAGTTAATGCATAAACGCATTGCAGAGGCCTACTTGAGCTAGAAGCTCCACTCCTCCCTCTAACATGTCCTATTGGCGTCTGAGAAACTTGCCCTGAAAGGCGTACTGATAAAGAAGAACCAGCTATGGACCCCGTAGGCTGAACAATGCTGCGCACCACCCCTCATTGGGTACTCCCTCATCTTGTGGCCTCACTAACCATAAGCATAACAAGCGTGTGACCCCAGTCGACAATGTCCAGCGTGTAACAAACCACACTGGGCACACCGGGGCAAAGGTGGTCTCACCTGTCCTTACTTTGGTCTATACTGAGAACCTGATGCTCTAGAACTCTGACCCGCTCTGGAATAAGAAGACCAATCAAACCACTGGCCGAAAAACTGCGGAGGTGCACTCCCTGCCAAATGAAATGAATACCGGGAATGCTGCTGTTCGGTCCTCCCCTGAACTTACCAACCATATCTAAAGATCTAGCCCCCTTACCATGGCCCCCGATCACGCTCACGTTCTGTCCTCCGCTGGTGCTTACAGTCCTCCAAATTATATGCATATGCTTGTATACGAGAGATATCCATACCCGACTGCAACGCGGCTGTCGTACGCTCATCTCTCAAGTGTGGCCCTAGACCCGCTATGAAATGATGAACTCTGTCCTCCATCTCATCCACCATGGCTGGGGCATATCTAGCCAAAGAATCAAAGTGTACACAATAATCCTGAACACTCATACTGCCCTGCTCAATAGGCAAGAACCTATCTGCTCGGGCCCGTCGAACTTCTGGTGGTAAATGGCGAATAAAAGCATCTAAAAAGTCTCGCAACACGGCTGGAGAGGTATTCTCTCCCCTAGATAACTCCCATGCCTAATACCACTGCACCGCAACATCATGGAGTCTATATGAAGCCAAATCCACTTACTCGACCTCATCCGCATGCATAACCCTCAAAGTCCTCTGCATACTATCAATAATGTCCTGAGGATCCATAATTTGCTTCAACACGAAAAGCTCTGGAGGTTCTAACCTAAGAAAAGTCTTAACCCTCGCACTGCCCGCTCGGTCTGCCTGATCAACACCAACTCCCTAACACTGTGCTTGGGCGGCTACTAATCTGATCAATAGCTATATAGCATCCCGCATATCCTAGCACGATGCGTACGGGTGAGGAACTAGGCAACTGGGGCAGGTCTTTGGAGGGCGGGGTATGTGAAGTCTGCGATGGGCTCTCACTCTGAGACTCGCCCCCAGGTCTGGTAGCTTGCTGAGTATGACTAGTGGCCTCACCAGCCACTCCCTTACCCTTCTGGGTAGCTGTAGCTTTCTTGTGAGGTATCGCTGAAATCAAAACAAATTATTAGAAAGCAAACTCTTAATACATGGCTCTATCGCACGATCTAAGAGAGAAAGAATGACACTTTTCTAAAATACCTGCAGCCTCCTGTTATAATTGTGGTGCACGACACACCCCTAAACAGGACTCTACTAGACACAATCTGTAGATAACCCTAGGACGGAACTGCTCTGATACACTTCTGTCACGACCCAACCGCTGAGGCGTGATGAGTGCCTGATCCCTAGTGACCAAACACCCTATACTGGCATCTGGATAACATTGAGTAACAAGGGCCCATAAATAACTCAATCTGAACTATAATGACCCATACCGTGACATCATCAAGAGATATGCATCAAGAACTATCAACCATCCGCATGCATATATATACCAAAAAGAACAGTGCAAGCAAACCAGGCTACTACATATGTTGTACACAAAAGAATGGGAGCCGACAGGGCAACATCACGTACCAACTACATACAACTGTCTACAGACCTTTAATGGAATAAAAAACTGTAGAAAGGACGGGACAGGGCGCCGCCATACCCATATATACATATACATCTCAAAATGGCATGCCAAAACAGACCGCAGCTTCGGATCGAGTGGAGCGCACTGACTACAGCTTAGGGGAAGTCCTACTGAGCTGGATCGCCTCTCTGTCTACGTGGACCTGCTGGTATGAACGCAGCCCCCCAAGAAATAGGGGAGTCAGTATGAAAAATGTACAGAGTATGTAAGGCATAGCAACATAAATACATAAGAACCGTGAAAGCAAATCTCGATGTCTGAATGCATCTGTAGATAAAAATCTGGGAACATCTGTGTAACAGGACAGTGCCTCTGAGGGCGCATGATATGCATAGGTCATAATATATAATAGTGCTGAGGAGCGTACGACCCGATCCATATATCATATAAAAGTGCCGAGGAACGTGCGGCCCGATCCATATATCATATAATAATGCAGAGGAACGTACGGCCCGATCCATATATTATATAATAGTGCCGAGGAACGTACGGCCCGATTCATATATCATATAATAGTGTCGAGGAACGTACGGCCTGATCCATATATCATATAATAGTGCCGAGGAATGTACGGCCCGATCCATATATCATCATCATCATCACTGTGTACCAGCTGATCAGGTGGTAATGCGTATATAACGCCTATCCCTTTCCCCATACCCCATATACATATAATATACGTGTATATAACGCCTTCTGGTCAAGGGTCAATATGCATATATATAATGAATGCAATGCATAAACATAATGAGTAACTAGAGCTCTCGGAGTGACATAAGGTCGTCCTACCTCCAATAAACATCTTTTGGGCTAACATCGTCAATATATGAAATCTCATGACCCAGGAATAGAAAGAACAATCATAGAAAGGAGCATGGGATCATCAAAGACTGAGGTACTCCTATTGCTTCTAAGTGTAGAGTAATATGGAAGCTCATTTAGACGATTGTTCGCTCATATCATAGGATCATGCCAAAAATGAAAGAAAGGATAGCCTTAACATACCTTAAAGCATATCTAATCGTCTAACTTCTACTTCTTGAACTCTTAAGTCTACAACCAAGATAACATAGGCACAATTAGACCCTTTAAAATGCTTACTACCCAATTTAAGTGCGAAAGGAACTTAACGAATCCCGGACAACATCACCTTTGCGCTTCAATTTCCAATTCAACTCAAATATCAACAACCACACCCATAACCACAATATCAATACTTACATATCAAAGTATAATCAAATCTACTCCTATTCATCCTTCAAAATATCCTTTAACCCTAACTTTAGCCTTATTCAACTTATAACTTCCATAACTATGTTTCCTTGCTTAAGACCACTAAAACTCTTGATAATTAACTTAAACACAAAGGTAAGAATAATATACATACGTTGAGGGACTAGAATACCAATAATCAACTTCAACTCCAACTCCTAAAGCTTCACAAATTCAATAAAACCCTAGGAATAATCTTTTTTTTCACAAGCTCGGGGTTACGGGGCTCAGATCTTGGTAAATCTTCACTTTGATAATGGAAAATATTAAGAGGAATATTCTAGGACTTTCTCTAATTTGGGGAATGAAACTAATAAGAATAAAACGTGGTGCTCCATATATATATAGATGGGCCAAGAAGGTTCCAGTGGCTGCGGGTCGACAAGCAGGTCGGCGGCTCATCGACATGTCGACGGCTCGTCGACTAGCTCCATCATTCTGCCATCAGAGAATCAGAGGTGGCGGAGCAGGGACGGTGCACCACGACGGCTCGTCAACGTGCTTACGGACCGTCTATGGTGACTGGTTTCTGCAGATTCTCCTGAGTCGCTCCGGCTCGTGTCAGTTCAATTTTTGTAACTTCTAATCCAGTAGTATCATAAGGGACATGTACTTATACTTTGGTACACACGGGGTAAGACACCTAATATCTTAAAAACTCGGGTATGGATCTCCATATTAAGGGTATAAACCATCCATAGGCCAGGGACTTTCTTGCGAAGAAAATGAAAGGTTTAACACTTGAGCTTAAGCTGCTTCCGTCACACTTGAGGTATGAGTTCCTTGGTCCGAAGAAGACATTGCTAGTGATTGTTTTAGCTTTATTAACAGAGAAACAAATTAAGCTATTATTGGAGATTTTACGCGAGTATAGGTGTGCTATTGGTTGGACCATAACAGGCATTCGAGGTATGCCTTCTGGAGGACAGCAAGCCGAGTGCTGAACTTCAGTAGAGATTGAACCAAAACATGAAAGAGGTTGTCAAAACGAAGATCATAAAGTGGTTAGATGCTGGGGTAGTGTTTTCGATTACAGACATCAAGTGGGTGAGTCCAGTTCAATATGTTCCAAAGAAGGGAGGTATCACTATGGTGCCTAATGCAAAGAATGAGTTGATTCCCACTCGTACAGTTACTAGATGGCGTTTTGCATGGACTATAGGAAACTAAACTCAGCCACTTGTAAAGACCATTTTCCTATGCCTTTCATTGATCAGATGCTTGATAGGCTGGTTGGGAGATCTTACTATTTCTTCTTAGATGGGTACTCTGGCTATAATCAGATCAATATTTCCTTAGAAGATCATGAGAGGACGACTTTCACTTATCCTTATGGGACGTTTGCGTTCAGCCAATGCCCTTTGGGTTGTGTAACGCACCAGCAACTTTTCAGAGGTGCATGATGTCGGTCTTTTCTGACATGGTAGAAGACTTCTTGGAGGTATTTATGGATGATTTTTCTGTTGTGGGTGATTCGTTTGATGATTGTCTTGACTATCTAGGTCAAGTGCTGAAAAGATGTGAAGAGACAAATCTTGTGCTGAATTGGGAGAAGTGCCATTTTATAGCGAAGGAATGGATTTTCCTCGGTCATAAAATCTCTGAAAAGGGGATTGAGGTCGATCAAGCGAAGAAAGATGTGATTGCAAAGCTTCCTCCACCCAACTCAGTCAAAGGAGTCCAGAGTTCCTTGGGACATGCTGGGTTTTACAAGCGCTTCATCAAAGATTTCTCCGAGATCGCTAACACGATATGAAAGCTTCTTGAAAAAGTGGCTAAGTTTGTGTTTGATTACAAGTGCCAAAAGGTGTTTAATCAATTGAAGGAGCGTCTCACTTCTGCTCCTGTTATTATTACTCCTGATTGGTCCCCTGCCTTTAGAGTTGATGTGTGATGCGAGTGATTTGGCGATTGGTGTTGTACATGGCCAGAGGCATAATTAAATTATGCACCCGATCTACTATGCTAGTAGGACTCTTAATACGGCGTAGATGAACTACACGGTGACTGAGCAAGAGCTGCTTGCTATAATGTATGCTTTTGAGAAGTTTGGGTCCTATTTGTTGGGGTCCAAGGTTATGGTGTACACTGATCATGCTGCATTGAGGTATCTTATGGCAAAGAAAGAGGCTAAGCCACGACTAATTCGTTGGGTCCTTTTGTTGCAAGAGTTCGATTTTGAGGTAAAAGATAGAAAGGGGTCCAAAAATCAGGTTGCTGACCATCTCTCTAGGCTTAAGGAAACTGGGGTGCCAGTAGAGGAACTTGATATTGATGATATTTTTCCAGATGAGTGAGTTTTGGTGATGTCTATGGAAATTGCACCTTGGTATGCGGATTTGGCTAATTACTTGGTGACTAGTATCATTCCTGATGAGATCAAATCTTACCAGAAAAATAAGTTTTTGCACGATTCCCGTCAGTAATATTAGGATGAGCCATACTTATTCAGAACATGTGCTTATAACATTATTCGTCATTGTGTTCCCGAGAGTGAGGTGTTGGAGATTCTGAAGGCTTGCTATGACTCTCCAGTTAGGGGCCATCATAGTGGTACAAGGACTGCTGCAAAGGTTCTCAAATGTGGTTACTATTGGCTTACTCTCTTTCATGATGCTAATTTGATGGTGCGGTCTTGTGATCAGTGCCAACGGAAAGGGAGTATTGGTAGGAGGTAAGAGATGCCTATGAACTTTGTGATAGAAGTTGAGGTGTTCGATGCTTGGGGGATTGATTTTATGGGGCCCTTTGTGAGCTCTTGTGGCATGAAATACATCTTGTTTGCATGAAATACATCTTGGTGGCTGTTGACTATGTTTCTAAATTGGTAGAAGCGGTGGCTTTACACAATAACGAAGCCAAGAGTGTCATGGGATTCTTGAAAAAGAACATATTTACTCGTTTTGGTACCCCAAGGGCGATAATCAGTGATGGTGGTTCTCATTTTTGCATAGATGGTATTCTGAGAGTTAGCAACCAGCTACTCGCCAGGTAATTGAGTCAACGAGTGAATCGACGGATCATCTACACGTCGACGACACCGTCGATGTGCAAAGACGGTTCGTCATTTTACTCGCCAACAGGTAAGTTCTCTTTTTAATTTTTGAGTCGTATTTACACAAAGACGATTCGACTCGTCCTTAGAAAAAAAAGTATAAAACCAAAAAGTCAAGCAGAAGGTTTAAAATCCCAAAAGTCACACCTCTTTCTCTTCCCACCTTCTCCACTTCATCTGCTATAGACCCACGATAAACACCTGCATTACCCACCATTATACCTCTATTAAACACTCTAAAACCACCATAAAAACCCCATGTAAGCTACTACGAACAAAATAAAACCTTCTGCTCAACCAAAAACAAAGTAGTGTCCAGTTAGGTGTCAAATTTTCTCAAAGATTGTTTGAGATTTACGCGCTAATTCCTCTCATAGTCAAGTATGTTTGGAGTAAAACGATCCTTTCTTGGTTTTTGTTTGGTGAAATCTGTTCGAAATTGCAAAAATCACACCTCGGGTTACTAACTTACTGTATCTATAGAATGGGAACTAGGTTTGTGCATATACCATGATTAATTAAGTTGGGGGTGTGTTAACAGGGTTAGGGTTATGAAATATGTGATGCTGAATACAAAGGGTAGAAATCAGGACCTAGGGTTTGTACTTGCTGGATGAAATTCATGCTTAAACTTGAAATGTTGTGAAATTATTGGTTGGGGGCAGGGAATTTGTATGTTTGCTGTTAGTAGGACTCGTGGGAATGAGAATATCATACATCCATTGAGTCAGTGGGCATTTCGATTTGAGGAGTGAAGTCTAAGTAACTCCAACGGGTTGGAGGGTATTTCGATTAAAAAATTTGATTTGATATCATTATGCCCGCCAAACAAAACTCGAGAAAGTACCAAAGGTCAAAAATATCAAAAATAAGATTGATGTCTGAGTAACTCGAAGCCCCGAACCCCAAATGTGCAAAAATTGAACAAGTATTCTATGATATCTGTATGATTGGATTTGAAAATTGAACTTGCAAACCTTCAGTTGTTACTGATAAGACCGTAAACATGTTGATGGTACTATCAACAGGTTGACAGATCGTGTTTGTACAAAGAGGTAACGTCGAGCTGCTCGACAATCCGTCTACAGGTTTGACGGTCCATCTTTGTGCAAAGATAGTCTGCAGGTCCCAAGTTCATAGAACTGACAATTTTTTTTTTTTTTATAATTTATTAGTTTTGATTTCACTTGTACATGTTAACTAGATTTTGGTTTTCTGCTTACAGGTATGGCTCCACCAAAGCTGACAACTACTCAAGGGGGTAGTTCAAGGCAGACACAGAGAGCAACGGGTAGAAGGAGGCCCAATAGTCAACCAACTCGGAGAGATGAACCATCGGATGATGAAGCCGAGGTTATGCTAGTAAAGAAGAACAGGGCTACTATTCCCGTATGGAACAGGCAGGTCATTGTACCGGCTCCTACACCTTCGGATTCCTCCCAGTCTGAAGATGAGGGATCATCTGCATCTGGGTCTGGTGATGGAGCCGAGGATGAGGATTCAGAGGCTACTTTTGGAGACGTCTCACCTGTCTTGCGGCCACAGTCTACAGAGGATATTGCTCAGCCCTTCCAGACACCTTTTAGATCCCCAACCCGTCAGAGCTCACAACTCGATGATAATGATGAAGAGGCTAGGGCTTAGGAGATTAGAAGCAAGAAACTTGAGGACCGATTTACAGTTGAGAGTGCCAAGGAGCTGTTTAAGTATGGCATTGCCTGAAAAGATGAAGCCAGCTCGAATGAAAACTGCACGATAAGTGAGGAGCGACGAATCAGTTTTAAGGGGCTCGAGATATTACCTAGGGCCAGGGAGATCATTAACCATTATCAGCTGGGGTTCATACAAGAGGTTCCTGGGGATTATTTTCCAGTATTGGTGCATGAGTTATATGTTGCGTATGGGGCATTGATAAAAAAAGTAAGAAAAAGATGCCAGAAACTGTACGACTTAGAACCACTGAAAGAGGTCGAGATCCGAGGGGTAAGTGTTGATAGATCAGCCAAGGTTATTAACAGAGTATATTTTGGCGATAATTATACCGCTCCGGTGCGTACGCTTGTGTTGGTAGACAAGTTAGAGAGAGTCAAGGAACAATCAGTTAGAGATTGGGTGGCTATAGTTATTGGTCATCCGAGCAAGAAGGCTGAATGTACTAATATGGAGAATCAGATAGTAAAGAGGTGGTTGACCTTATGTCACACCCTAATTTCCGATAGGGCATGACGGGCACCACGACCCTTACTTAGGCCGAGCGAACCATGAGACTCTCATAATACTCATAGCCATCTTGGGCCCAAAGCATAACATAAGCACATAAGGAAAACCCCTTTTTCGACAAATCAAACATCTTTTCATCTTTTTCAAATCAAATAAAACACACTGTAACCATAACAAATCAGAAACACATGAAATTCATAACACAATGCATAATGATACGGCGGCTTACATGGCCGCACAAACGAACATCTCATACACACGACAGTTGCAAGGTCTCTAACATGAAACGGACTCTCACAACATAAATACTCGACTCGGCGGCACTCCGGAGAAAGTGGAGCTCGCCAACCGAGTGGAACATCTACTTTTGCTAATATCCTCTACTCATCGTAGAATACCTGCGTGGCATGAAACGCATCCCCCGAAGAAAGGGGGTCGGTCGACATATGTACCGAGTATGCAAAGCAGAACATACAAAAACCAAGATCATAACCGTAGTAAGAAGTACGGAAAGTGAGCACAATAACTAGAATACCAAAGGCTTGTATCGGAAACACAAATCGTATCCGGCCCATAATGGGACTGAGTGACATACGCAAATAATCATCATACTCATACCGAAACACATCATAACCTGTCATATGAGATAACATTAACCGATGTGGGATTTGCCTAAACCAATGTGGGATTTGCCTAAACCAGTGTGGGATTTGCCTAGACCAATGTGGAATTTTGCCTCATCATTGGGTTTGCCCCACCACCGGGTTTGCCCCACCATTGGGTTTGCCCACCATCGGTGAACAAACTCATCGTATCATCATACATCATCACATATCATATGCGGTCCAAAGTGGGACCGGCGGACGGGGACGTGGTCGCCACCCTGCCCCACAACACGAACGGCATAACGCCGGACGTTTTAAATCCCCCGTATCCCCATCACACATCATAACGCCAAACACGAGCATAACACCAAATATAAACGGAACCGGCCCTCTAGCGAGGAGCTCGGTGAACCGTAACACAAGATAACACGGAATATATCATAAAGTGCGCCACGATAACATACACGGCCGGGATCCGGTGAAAGGGTAACATAAAACGCACGAGCGGATCGTAAATAGCCATAATCATACAAATCATCATTTCAAACTCAACGAATAACCAAAGCGAACTATTGGTTCGAAACCGAAAATTGATAGTCAAATCGGGTTTTTTAGAATCCCCCTTGGGAGCATATCAAACCGAACTTCAAAAACCATAGTTGCGTATCAAAATCATAGGCATAAAATCCTTATTTCCAACTCGACAGACAAATAAATAATCATGCTTGGGATCGGAAAAGTGGTCGTATTAAGTCCCTTTTAAAAAAATAGGTCATTTAAAACCAACATAGAAAAGTCTCGGGACCCACGGACGAGCGTCAACCCAATCCGGGCCCGCCTATAAGAATCAAAGTCCTTACTCGTCATAAAATCATTTGCGAAGGAATCAAGGCGATCCGAGCTCTTTCTTGAAAGCTACGGTCGTTCGTAGTTTCGAACTCGTTCAGGCACAAATCTCTTTTTGAAAAACAAAATTCTTTTGAAAACAAAACTCTTTTGAAAACCTTAAAAATTTAATCATACAAAAGATATAAGAATCATAACTCAACCGCATTAAGGATACGAATATCAAGAGACGAATGAGAATCGTTTACGAGCTCAAAGCAATCCAATACCGTTCATGAAAGTTACGAACATTTTTAGACGTAAGATCCTTTCAAAGTAAAACCGTTTACACAACTTTTCAAACTCAATCATATCAAAGACATACGAACCACAACCTAACCATACTAAGGATGCCAACATCAAAAGCAAATACGAATCACAAACATACTCGAAACCTAAGAATGGAGTTACCCCGAGGCACAAATCATGTCATACCTTAATCCCGTCTAAGACATGCCAAAAGAAAAGAAGGGTAAGCTTCACATACCTCACTTGCTTCCTAAGCTAATCCAAACGTAAGTCTCGTCTTCTCAAAATCTACAACAACATCAATAGGCATCGAACATTAGCCATAAGCGTCGAAGAATTCAATTCCAAGCCATTACTTTATTTACGTAAATTTTGGCGGACTTCATAATAAATTCAACAACCCCGAGATTTCAACTCGGCCAAATTCATCAACAACAATACCAACAAACATTCTAACAACATCAACCATTCAAACATGATTCAATAACATTTCCAACAATCCACAAAAATATTCAAACAATCCAAATAATATGCCATAGAACCCAAAACCTTCCCAACTCAACATGAACAACCATAACATATTTCTTCCTTCCAAATTCATAATTTACACCAACAACAATACCAACATTAACCATAATATTTCCAATTTCAAAATACTTCATAAACATTCCATATGGTATTTTTCCCATATTTCCATCACAGAACCATTTTATAATGATTTTACTGAAATCTTCTTCTCCGTAAATAAACCAATATTAACACAAATAGAAAGAGATTCATACCTTTCCCTCGATAATAATGCTATATATTTACTCCTCCACCTTGAACTTAAGCCACAAAAGCCTCAATACGCAGTTTTGAAGTCGCAACTATACGCTGTCTGGACCGGAATTTGGGAATTATACCTGGTTTCGGGCTAAAAGTTGGTGGTGGAAGGTTGGGGAATTTTCTAGAATATTTGAAATATTTTTGGTCTGATTTTTTTTAGCTGAAAATGAGGGGTTAAGCCCCTTTATAAAGCTGCCCGAAGTCAACGTAGCAAATGCGGGACCCATCTTTGTAGCAATCACTTTGTTCATCCGCGGAAATTATTTCGAGACCTAGAACTTTTATACACCGATCTCTTTATTTGCATACAGATATGTCCAAAACTCCATACAACGTATAACTTATTCAACATCCCAAACTTTTCTTTATTCCAAATTTACCCTTAACACTCCATACCAATGAAAAGATGAATATGCAACTTGTGCATTAAAACAAAAACAAAATCGGAAATTAAAAGTCTTATCCACAACTTGTCGCAATCCAACTTAAAATATTCCAACGTGCAAAATACGGGATATAACACCTTAGAGGGAAAATTTTGGTGGAGTGTGGTGCAGTTGCAGCTTCTCCCCACTCAAGCTGATAATGCACTTACCGCTGATAGGCAAATCATTGTCGTTGCATTCATGTCAAGAAACCCGATTGATTTCGGAGTTTTGGTGACTTCTAAGATCTAGTTGAGGGCGTCCCAGCCCAACACTTCACTGGTCTATCCGTACCTGATTACAGAGTTGATTCAGAGGGCACGTGTGCATATTCTTCCTGATATCTACAACCAAAGTATTGCCTCATCTACCTATTCTATGGAAAAGAGCAAAAATGAGGCCCTCAGGGATGGCCAGGGAGAAGAGGATGGTGTAACACCTCGTACCTTCGGGCTAAGGTTTGACTCGTAAGATGATAATATAATGGAACCAAGATGGAAGCTGTAGAAAGTGTTCTTGAAAAATAATCAAATCTATTACATCCCGTATCTTAGAACTAAGGTTAGACTAGTATCATTGGAGTTTAGCAAAGAATTTGAAAGTTTGTGCGTTTTTGCGAAAATGGTCGACAGGCCTACTTCGGCAACCCATAACCCCTTGATTTGTTAAGAATTTGAGAAAAATTAAAACATGAAAGTTGTATACCTTTGAAATATCTTTCTAACGGTATCTTGTAGAGCGTAAAAGGAGCTCTATGCTAATATTTATGCCTGTTTTACTAATACTGGTCGGAGCAGAATTTTCAGATTTTGGGTTACGTTTTGAGCCTTTTCCTACTCGAATTGGGACTCCTTATTTTATTATTTTATGAAGTAAAAATGTCCATAACACTATTCTAAACCGTAATATACTATTCTTTATCTCTCCACCTCCATCTCTAAAGAACCTAGGCACTTCAATCTTTCAAGAACCGCAAGAAACTCATTCTTGCAATCAAGAAAAATCAAGAAACCTTCAAGAGTTTGGTTTGGCAATCTAGTTTCCTATGGTTTCCTCCAAGGTAAATATTTTAATCAAGAGCCTTTGTATTCTACAAGATTTCATCGTTGCTAAACACTAGAATAAATCCAACCATCCCGTTACCCTATAAAAATCAAGAGTTGTAATGAGTTAGAGAAAACCCTAGTATTTTTTTTGTTGACTTTCTCTCTGACCAGCCATAATTAATTGGTGTTTCTTGACAATCTGACCGTTGGTTCGATCCTAAATTTTAATTGAGTGGACAAAACATATAGTTATGAAATATGAACGGTGGAGATCGGGTTTGGAGGTCCCCAACATTATGGTTTGAGCTATGAACAATAGCTATGAAAAATGGTGAAAACTCTTCTTAAGGTTTCAAATTCAAAGCTTTTGGAATTCTTCTTCAAGATTCAGACTTTTCTCAAGCTTTTACGGAGCGATTGAGGTATGTAGGGTTACTATCTACATGTGAGAATGTCATTGTTCTTCCCCACGCCTCTTCTTCCATAAAAGTATGAAGCTTTACGAAAACTAGGGTTTTTGACCATGTTCATAATAACCCTAGGTCCATGTCCCATTATTATATTATGTATTGAATTATTATTAATTCTTTATTGAGTTCTTGATATCTCATTAAGATTATTGAGAATCTGTCGGTAATCCATGAAAATCACTACTTTTGATTCCAAGGGTTTTTTACATGTAAGTTTATGAATTATTATATTATTTTCAATAACTACTCTACATTTTTTACAAGTTTTCATGCAAGAATACTATGAATGATATCCATGTACATGCAAGTTATGACTTATGAAAACCATGGGCAGCAAGTGCCACTTATTTTCCTTCTTCATATATTTGGGAGTTGCATTAATTACAAAGAAGGCTTCAAACAGTCTGAAACTACGTAGCCACCGTAGGATGAGGATCGCTCCACCCATGCTTAGGACGATCTCTCATAATGACTGGATCCTTTCATATTATTATTAAATCTCATATCCCTGGCAAGGACTGAGTGTTCTGCTGGTAGGACGCAAGTACCAGACCATGTTGTCGGTTATATTTATTGCTCTACCTAATTATAATGTTTTACGCATGTTATATACATATATGTACTGATGTCCATGATCACGTCTCAGTTCTAGTTTCAGTTCTTAGCATGTTATTTCCATGTTCTGTGTTCTTTCATTCAGTTGCTTTACATACCAGTACATTCAATGTGCTGACGTCCCCTTTTATTTGCTCGAGGGCCTACATTTCACGATGCAGATTCAGATTTACAGGACGAGGCACCTGCTCAGTAGGACTTCAGACTTATCAGCTTATTGGTGAGCCCCATCTCATTCGGGGTTTAGTCAACTCTTTATTTTATGATTAGCTATGCATTTAAGGTATGCTGGGGGCCTTGTCCCAGCAAGTATGTTTTTCAGTCAGACTCATGATAGAGGTTTCATAGACTAGACAAGTCAGTTATGTTATGTCAGACTTTTAGAGTCGGTTAGCCATTTTAGTTCATTTATGATATTATCCGCATTCATGATTTAAACAAGTATTTCTATTTAATATTATGACTTACTATGTTTTACAAAGGCTCACTATGCATTCATTTCTTATTCCGCTTATGATACGTCTCATAATGATTCAGCAAGCCATGTGGTTCGCTCGGTCAAATGTAGTAAGGCACGGAGTGCGGTGTTTCGTCCAGTTCATGGTTCGAGGCATGATAGATGGATTCCTGGTTCCACTTAGAGGTTTACCTATGCCTCAGGAGTTTGTTCATTCAGGGGCCGCGGGCGACTCTATGGAGAAGTTACCCACCACTACTGCCCCTGTTGCTGATACTATCCGGACTTTAAATCCTGAACCTCCAGCTACTGATACCGCTGATGCTGTCGTTGAGACACAGAATGCTATTACTGAGCCACAGAGGGCAGCTCAACAACCACAGTGAGTTTCTCCACAGCCAGCCAGTCCCGCAGTACAGCCCCAATGTACAGCCAGAGTTGTTGACCCTTATGCTTTCTCTTGAGAACTTTAAAAAATTTGCTAAGCAGACGGCTACAGCGAATGAGCAGTCTGAGATTATAGTGGCCTAGCTGAATGAGTTTGTGAGAGAGAGAGTGGGAGATGCTGTAGAGCTCGTGAGGTTGACATTGTCAGCTCAGCTCGACAGTTTTGAGATGAGATTGACAGCATTGGAGATGAAACACTTCCACTGATGCTTTGAGGGAAGAGTTAGAGCAGCTTAAGGCTGAAATACTGGTGTTGAAGGCTCGTGACCTGAGCCTAATAGTAGTCCCACCATCTGCTGAGGTGGAGATAGATGAGGAGCTTCCAGCGGTGCAGTTAGTTTCGCCTACCGCTGTGGATAGTCGGGGGAAGAGGAAGAGAGTAGCTATTGATGAGGAGGAGGAGATCGCGGAGGTGAGAGAGCAGACTTAACCTTGAAGGGAGAGCCAGGAGAGCGAGATGTCAGAGCAGCGACCCTTATTTCTCGTGTTGAGAACTACTCAAGAGGAATTGCGGGGGCTACTTCGAGCAGTGCTCACGGAGGTGTTTTACCGTTGCCCCTTCCTACTCTAGAGCTTGTACCTACTGGCACTACTATTGCTGATGCTGCTACTGATACTGCTGCTGGTGCGGTTGCACCACATGATGCCTCACTGAACGATGAGTCGCGAGATGAGCAGCGCGCCTAGAGCGTCACAGGTATTCTTACTCCCTTATTTTACTTTTACTGCATTGGGGACATTGCAGATTTCTTAAGTTGGGGGTGGGAGTATTTGATTTTCTTATAGTGTATTTATGTGTTTAGGACCCCCTCGGTTTTTTCTTTACCATGGTTCTTTTCCTGAGGGGTTTATTTTCTGTAGAACCTAAAATGTTTAGGTCGTGTTTAGATAAAATAGAGTAAGTCTGACTTATGTAGTGGTGGTTTGATTAACTTAAGGCAATCTTACTATGGTTTGATTAAAAACACTCCCCTCCAAAAAAAATTATAAATTTGGAATTGGTTGTTTAATTGTCATGCATGCTTCTTTGTGTGACATTTACACTATTATGTTACCTTGTGTACGGAATTTTAGCAGGGAGACTAGTGTGTTGTGAGGTTTTGTATATATATTCTCTAGTTATGTGTGTAATCTAGAACTTGCCTAGTTAGTCATGCCTGCATTCTTAGGATAAGTTAGCTATGAAGTGATCTTAGGCGTTGTTTGTGTAAGGAACCCTTTTAAGCCTGAATATAAGCCTACCTATAGATAAATATCCCTTGTTAGCCATTTTGAGCCTCAAAACATGTTCTTTGACCAGCCGTAATAATCCAATACCCGTTCTGAATATCCCTCTCTTTGCACCCGGTCCCTCCTTGACACTAAAATGATAAGATTGAGGCTAAAAGCCTAAGTTTGGGGTGGTAGGTGGAATAAGGGGGAACATGAGGCGTAAGCCTAAAGTTGGGTAGAAATGAATTGCCTAGTTAAAAGACATCGGTGTGGTAAGTATAGAAGAAAAAAAAGAGAAAAAGAAAAAAAATATAGAAGTAAAGTAACAATAAAATCACACATAATCAGAAGCACCAAAGAGTGAAGACAAAACATGCAGTAAGGCATGGTTCAGATTCTATAAATAGCACTAAGAATTACTCTGATGGTTCTAAGGTTCAGGAAGGTATTAGTACTGATGTACAGAAGCAAAAGCCTGCAGTTTTGGTTGCTGAGGAGAACAGCTTTGTATTTTCATTTAGTAGTGCTGAGCTTTGTGGAGAAGAGTCCATGACTCCAATACCGAAGAAGCAACTGTCATGTGATAAGGAAACAATTCAGGAGGGAAAGAGTAAGGCTAATAATAAACCTACTACAGTTACTATTGATAAAAACATTAGCAGGAAATCAGATGAGGCTCATAAACAAAAGGAAAGCAAAAGCACTACTGGAAAAGGTAATCTGTAGGTTGCATTGCCTGTGGATAAGCAGAACATTACTCCCACTTCTAGTGTTAACATGCACTATGTACATAAGTATCAGCCTGCTGGAGAAACAGTAGCAGCATCTAGTGTAAATGTGCAACATGATCTTAAAGCCAATTCACAGAAATAGCAACTGGTAATGTCAAGGACTCAAGGCAACTTATCAGTAGCAATAGCAACTAGTGAGGGGCCTAAAATTGACATGGATGAGGAGTCTATTGCACAAAATTTCCACAATGCTACAAGGGATGGGGATTTATCTCCTAGACAGGTGGAAAGTGTAAAAATGCACAAAACTCATGCAAGGATGGGCAGCTGGGATGGTAAGATGACTGCGGATTTTGTTGCAAGACAAATACCAATGAGACAAGCAAAGAAAAACGTGACAGTTCCTACCACTTCAACAAGGTCCACAAAATCCAAGAAGAAGTGATGAAGTTTCAAGATTTGTTGGAAAGGCATGAAGAACAAGACAAGGTCGAAAATTCAATGAATATAGAAGATTTGACGTGTTCAGAGATTAAGGATTCTATCTTTATTCTTGTATTATTTTCTCATTATTTTAGCATTATCATGTGTAATATAATCACAGAGTGTATTATAAACCCTGAGATGATCATAGCTTATTTGATCATTTCTAGTTCTTATTTCTTACATTCTTGTTAGTGTAGAAGTTTTTGCCTCATAGGTTTAGTAAGGTAAGGCCTAGTCCCCCTTACTTGCACTTTCCCATTGGGGTTTTTTTGCTTTTTAGAAAATTAATAAAACTAGCCCTAGGCCCAAAAATCCTAGTGGACTTTGCTAAAGAAAATAAAACCACGCCGAGGCAATGAAAAAGAAAAAGGGAAGAAAACAAAAAGGGCGAAAAAGTGGAAAAAAAAAGGTGTAGTGTTCAAGGAGGGTGAGTCACAGTTATCGAAATATACATCCTACCCGCCCCTGAGCCTACATTACAACCCTAAAAAAGTCCTAGTGTGATCACAGCCGAACTGTCCAAAGCCTAGGGTACTGAAAATAAGGGCAAGCCTATGGTATTTGCATGTGTAGCTAGAGAATTTCTTTGTGAGTGTGAGTGTTTCTCTTCTCCTTAGTCTTCTGTCCCAATTTGTGTGTATATACATGTTAGGACATTCTTTGGTCTTTGTGAGGGCATGAGAATTTGTTAAGTGACTAGTTTCCCGTAAGTCTTGGTTCATGTGTGCTATGATTTCTATAATAACTAGATGTCATTGATTAACCCTCATTGTAAGTTGCAATGAGTCCTTGATTGGTTTTGTTCTTTATTGGGGGGAGAGTCATTGGGATACAAGTGATATGTCGGTAGTTAATTGCTGCAACCACTATAGACAGTTTTGCTTTGTGATATTGAGACATTCGTAGATTGAGTCTGTTAGTTGACTTGCTTGAGGACAAGCAAAGACTTTAAGTTGGGGGTGTTGATGTGCCGTGAAATTATGGCACATCTAATCCTTTTTAACTCTAAGTTTTACTTGTTTTCGAGTAAGTTTGTGTTAGTTTGATGTGTTTTGTGTATTGTGTAGATATTTTTAAGTTAGAATGCAAGGCAAGTGAAAACGAGGGATTTTTGATGTTCAGTACTGGTTTTGCACAAAGTACGGACCGTCTTCATGTCGACGGTCCGTCTTCTTGGTCATCGATATGCAAGGAAAGTCCTGCAGCTCAGGAAGGTTAACGATATGCACTGCTTACAGATTGACGGACTGTTAACATGTTCGACGGTCCATCGATTTGCACCGTCAATATACATTCTGCATAAAAGAGAGAAGTATCAGACCGTCAATATGCCCCGTCACCATGTCAACGGTACGTCAAAGTGCAAAGACGGTCCGTCGATTTGCAGGCCGACCTGGAACTGGATTGGGATTAATTATTCCGAGTTTGACTTGTATAAATACTTGTTAGGGTTTATTCTTTATACATGTTTTTGTTTTTGGAGACTTGTGTTAGGACTGTTATATCCCGTATTTTGTTCATTGGGACAATCCGGTTCAACTATGATAAGTTAGGGACAAGACCATTCCGGGATACAAAGTCGGATTTTTTGACCTTCAATTTTATTTTAAGACATAACTTGAGCATGAATTTGTTGGTATGGAACAATTAGGAAAATTTGGGACCAAAATTGGAATAATGGAAAGTTGGAAATCATGCAAAAATTTGGCCCTTGGCCGTGTGGACTTGAGTTGGTCCCACACACTTTGTGGACAATTTTAATTGGTCCAACACATGTGTGTGGGCCATGGACACATGTATAAGTCTTACTAGTATGTAAAAGATGACTACTAGTTCATTCTTCATCATCCAATACTTAGAAAAAAAAGAGCAAGAAGTTGAAGAGCAATACAAGGCTCTCGGCCAAAAAAAAAAAAAATTGAAGATCAATTTGAGCCGTCACAAAATTATTTCGTTGATGCAAATCCACTAATTGGAGGTCCCTAAGTAGCGTGGAAGTGTTGTTTGGATCATCAAACCATCCGTTTTGTAGATCGCAAACCCTAGCCTATTTGTGAAGTTGAAGAAGAAAGGTAAGATTTAATCATGTTTTATGTGTTAGGAAGGGTGTATGTATGTTGTAGTATGTTAAAATGGAGGAAATTCATAAAATATGGCATGTTGGAGTTGAGGTTGTGTGTGTAGTGTATAGCGGGATGTAGGTGTGTGTGTTGTGTTGTGTTGAAGTAATGAATTGAAGTTTAGTTAGCATGTTTTGAATGTTGTAGAGTGAAGAAATGGATGAGAATCATCAATATATATATATGTAGTGTTGGCCGAAAATGGGTCATATTATATGGCAATGAATGGATTAATTCTACTTAATGTTTTAGTTGTCGTCGTTATGAATGCTATGTTGGCGATAAGAGTTTAATGACTCAAATTGATATCGTAAGTGTTGTGGGCTGAATTGGAGACTATTGTGCTTTTGATGTAATTTGTGTGTTTAAGAGAATGACATTGTTAGAATGTGGATTGTTTGTGCAAATCATGATGTGGAAGTGAGGAATGTGTTATGGATATTGTTCTCGGGTTGGGGACTGTTTTCGGGTAAATTGGAGCAATTGTTGGATTGTTGGAAATATTGTATGAATTGTTTAAAATGTTCTTGAATGTTGTTGGTATGGGTTTGGGTTGGTATTGGAATGTATGAGCGATAATGTTGGCTTGAATGTAAGCCGTTGAATTGAAATAATGAATGTTGTTGAATGATGTAAAGGGGGTTATTAATGTTATGTTGCCTTTCGG